>NC_057813.1:298869697-299119595 GCF_018294505.1 Triticum aestivum
ACACGACACCCTGACACCCCGACCCCTCGACCCTCGACACGACACCACCAACACCCCGACCCCTGACACGACACCCGACCCCTGAGGGTTGCCGATGGTCGAGGGTTGCTGAGGGGCACCCCGACCCCAACACGGCATGCCGACACGACACCACCGACACCCCGACCCTCGACACGACACCCCTAGATCCCGACATGGCACCCCGACACCAGATACCCCGATATTAATTAGTTTATGTTATTTGGTATTCAATTTTTTATTATGTTGATGATGATGATACACACTAATTTTTTATTATGTTTATGTTGTACTAATTTTGTTTACTCTTTGTCATTGCAGGTGTTGACAGATGGTGGGCTTGGGTCGAGAGCGCTCCGAGACTCCTACCTCGGCGCGTGGTAGGGGTGTTGTTATTGCACCCCAGAACCTTTGGAGGGCGCTGGTAGACAGCATGCAGACACCCCCAGCACCTTCAGCGAGCGATTCTTCTTTGGCCGGGAGAGGAGGTCAAGGGAAGAAGAGGGGTGCAGGTAGAGGTGGACCGGGCGCTGGGAGAGGTAGGAAGGTTGTTATACCTTCCTCGCCGCCACCCCCCGCTGAGTCTTCGGACCACCGGAGTGCTCCATCTCAGGTGGACCCGTCTGACCTGGACCCGTGTCGCAGTCCGGTCCACGAGCCTCGGGTCAACGAGCTCTGGTCGTCGAGCCTCAGGTCGACGAGCCTCTGGTCGCCGAGCCTCGGGTCCCAGTGTCTTCCTCCCAGGAGACTCGGGTCCCACAGTCTTCCTCCCAGGAGACTAGGGTCCCAGGGTCTTCGTCACACGTGACTCCAGAAACTAGAGACCATGATGATGGTGTCGAGGAGACCTTATCTGAGGATAGCTTCAGCGAGAGCGAGCGGGTTGAGGAGGGCAAGAAGGTCTATGATGTAGGGTGGAACCCTATGGTGACAATCTTTCACGTTTGGAGCGGATCCTACGGAGAAACACGAAGAACGCACGGAAGAACACAAGGGAAAACACGGCGAGAAACGAGAGAATCACTCAACTGACAAGTAATTGATCACACAAGGGCTAGATCACCGAACACATAAGGTAGCACAAGATTCAAAATCAACAAAGGAAGATACAAGAGTAACCGTTCTTCTCCGTGAGGAGGTCTTGATTGTCTTGTCCGGATGGAGGCCTTGAATCCGAGTGGATCTTCTCCGAGGAGGCACGGTCCCTCACGTGGAGTAGATCCGGTAGGGATGAGCTATGCTCTATCTCAAGATGAGATATCACAATGCTAACCCTAGCTAGGAGGTGGGAGAGACCTATTTATAGTCGTAGTGCAAATGGGAGTCAAAGTGAAGGGGTACAAGGGCATAAGCCCGTGGCTGCGGCCACACATGTGTCGGACGTCCGGAGGACGTCGGTCGTCTGGAGCTTCAGGACGGTCCGGACGTCCGGAGATGTCGGACTTCCGTAGTTTCGGTTCGGGTGCAGGTCCTCTGGTGGCGTCGGTCTTCCGTTAATTTCCACTCTGGTGCCCAGCTGCCGAACGTCCGGAGGGCGTCGGTCGTCCGTGGCCCTGGGAGTCGTCGGACGCCCGGGCCGGGCCGGTCATCCGTGGCATGTAGCTCTGTCCTGCCTTCCTTCCCTCGCTGTTGCATCTCCCAGGGCTCGGACGTCCGGGGTCGGCCGGTCATCCAGTGCCTGTAGCTTCCCAAATGGCTCTTCTTCTTGATGTCCATGCTTGATGTCCTCGCTAGCTCTTCCGTTGGATGTGGTGGCTTCGTGGCTTTCCTCCAAGTACCTGATCATGCATAGAACACACGTTGGAGGTAGTAGCCATGTCTCACATGTAGAAAGTGAAGGTTCGGAAAGGAGCGAGTTCACCTTGTGTCCAATGGTGTATAGTTGATGTCTCGTCATAAGTCCACTTGGGGTTTGGAGAGTAGTCGGAGTGTACATGGGGATGAACGTGGGATGCTCCGCATCATCTCCCCCCCCCCTTGGGAAAGATCCGACCTAGGATCGTGATCCTCATCACCATGGAAACGGTTGTCCTAGACGGACTTGTAGTTGGACATCGATGAAGGCATTGCGCAATCCAAGTAGTCCAAGGTGTCGCTGGAGTGATAGACATGCAAAAAGAGCAAACACAAGCAACACTCGGAAATACAATGGTTAGCGCACACAATGTGTCCATCATGCAACAATGAGTCTGTGCGGCAAGATTGGTCGTGACAAAGCGCATGAAGCTTATCAAGATGATCTAGAATGAGATGCAAAGGATTCATGGGAGGAAATGCAATCATTGTGCACACAAATGTGTTGTAAATACGATCAATGCAACCATGGTGCAAAATGATGTCATAGTGAGACGGTTTATCAATAGCATGAATATGGCAATGGATGCTCAACCTGTGTATGTTATCATGCAATTGATGGTGGACAATATGATCATGATGTATGAATATGCCATCAAGGTAGATCACAACAAATTTGCTAAGGAAGTGCACAAGCTCATAAATCATGGATGTCATGGAAATAGATGCGACAAGGCAAGCATAATGTGAGTCAATCCATGCATACGGTGCAAACTTGTGGTGAGTATGAAATGTCCATCGAGCATGACATGTATGAGCACAATCAACAAATATGGAGGTGTTGGTGTACCAATTCTCGATGTCGAGGCATGAGTGGAGTTCTGAAGGTGCATCCAATAAGTGCGAGCGCTCCTCAATGTGAAGGTCCATAGAGCCAATCTCCAATGTCGCTCCTCCGTTCGTGAGATGTATCATGTAGACAACAAGAAGGAAACAACAATGAAAGAGTGACCTATCCAATAAGCATACTTGAGGATGCCTCAAAGGGAAATAGTTCACCTTTATGAGAATGTCGAAAATGTTGGTGTCGCGCATCGTGTATGCCTTCACATGACCAAGTTGTCTTGTCATGGTACCACCTTGTGAATCCTTCAAAACGAAAGAACATGACAAACACTCGAAAAAACAAATAAGGTTAGCAGAAGTGCAAAACCTATCATTCGTGTGGTAAGATACCCAACAAGTGTATGCATCATGCTCATCATAAGAAAGGATAAGGGAGCATTTCATAGTATGGGGGCATATGATGCGATAACAACCAAATACAATAGGCTCAATAAAACAAGCATGCATCACAAGTAAGGTGTCAAAGTCTCCAAGAGCAATAAGCATAGTATTGTTGCACTCAATACAAGTGGATATGAGAGAGGCAACTAATGCAGGCAAGTGACAATGAGCAATATATATCATGTGAGAGGCATGAGCATATATGTTATCAACCCAAGAAAGCAAGTAAGAGTGGAACATGGGTGATGCAACATAGCAAGCAATCATAGCAATCAAGTCAGGCAAGCTAGTAGTGCGAAGATGCAACATACTAGAAGGAATCATGGCAATCATGTCATGTGTGAAAATAGTTTGCATGAATAATTCACATGACATAGCACAAGCATGAAAGAAAGATGCGAGGAAAATAGCATGAATGTATTGGTGAGAAGCCATATGTAAATAGCAATGTGTCATCATGACTCTCCCAACACAACAAGCATCAATAGCATGGGGCACAAAGAAATCATGGCAATAGCTACAAGTATCTCCACCAAGCATGCAAATACACATAGAAGTATCATAGTGGTGAATCATGGGTAGATGCAAGCAAGGATCACAATTGCACGGCAAAGGCATAAAAGCAAGAATAACATGCAAAGTGAACACGATAAAATGAGCATAAGGGGACAAATGGTATATAGCCCATAGCCGTGTGAGAGCCAAGTAGAGAGATGCGCGTAGTCCTTGCGCGAAGGG
Organism: Triticum aestivum; assembly: GCF_018294505.1. Taxonomy (NCBI): domain Eukaryota; kingdom Viridiplantae; phylum Streptophyta; class Magnoliopsida; order Poales; family Poaceae; genus Triticum; species Triticum aestivum. The sequence continues at coordinate 298,873,535 of NC_057813.1, forward strand.
GACGGTGGTAAGGATAGTCCACGGGAGTGTTCATGAGTACCTACACAAAACAAAGACAAAGGAAAAATTGTGTGTGCATGGTATATGTACACATCATCCATCATGATGCGCACATGCATGTGTCGGTTAGCACAGAATAGCCAATGCTCAAATAAATGAGATGCGTGATATAGAAACATGTCATCCATCATGATAGTTTGTTGTTATGCATGGCATAATGGAGACTCAAAGGATGTAATGCACCATGAGAAATATCTAGAGCATTGTTATTCATGGAATGCATATGGTGCACGCAATCATGGGAATCATGCAAAGTATGGAATGCATCAAGATCTCCTAATATGTATGAGGAAACTATGGGGGGTCTCCTCATGAGCAAGAGTAGAAACATCACATGGAGAATATTGACAACATCCAAAAGAATGCATATTTGGAACAATGTGATCATGGCATGACATAGTAGATGAATTGTGCAAATCATGTAAAGGAAGCATGGCAATATCATCACATGAAAAACAAAAGCCAATGACCATCATCTCGTCATCTATGCCATAAGTGCAAATGGGATTGATTTTAATGGGGCATGCATAGTTACTATGTTGAGATTGTAATGATGCAATATGGGAGATATCACTCATAGCATATGAGAAGTTCAATGGTTTGTCAAACATGATGTGACCAAAAGAATTTTCACATGATATCTTATGGAGCATGGCATCACAACTAGGCAACTCAACATGCTCATCATCATATTCATCATAAATAGGTAAGTCAAGGCATGAATAAGTCTCACTAGCATGAAGCATGGGAATAGGTGGGTCAACATCATGGGAGCAATCGGTGTCAAGAGAGTCCACTAGTGGGAAAAGAGAAGGAACATCACCTATGTTACCTTTGGAGTGTTTCTCATGTGTTGTAGGTGAGGTGTTGAAGATCCACTTGTTGTCATCTTCATCTTGATGGAACCATGTGGGGGGTGCATCATCGTCCACCATGGCCGTCGGTTTTCCCATTGGAGGGATGGACTCGTCGAGGATAGGCATGTCGTCATGTAGGAGACCTTGCACCAAAGAAGAAAACACACTAGGAGTAGAGGTTAAGTCGTTAGAAATCATAGTGGCCTCACATGCCGTGTCAACTACCTCACTCTCTAAGTGTTATGGCTCACTCACTACCTCAAGGATGCACTCACTCACATGGTTGGTGGAGTCACTCAAGTGGCTCTCAACCTCACATAGGATTTGTGGTATGCTCTCATGTGTGGGGCTAGTGGTGGTTACACTCATCCTCTCATAGGAAATGCTCTCGTTGTCACATATGGTGGAGTCACTCATCTCAGTCATGGGGTGGTGGCTCTCCTCACATGACAAATGGGGCATCTCGACATATGTGGGTTTCGGAGAGATGTAGGTGCAAATGTCTCCATGTGCGGTCGCGTAGCTTGACTCGGAGTATGAATCCAATGTGGGCGTCGTCTACATGTTTTTGAAGAGGTTCGCACTCGTCGACATAGTCGAAGGGGATGGCCCTTGCTCAACCGTCTTGTCGTCGTCTTGTTGTTGGAGGCCCTTATGATGTGGCACCTCGTAGCTCGTCTCCATGACTGAAGGGAGTTTCCCATGGTCGACCATCTTCCTTGAGGGGTTTCCGAAGATGGAAGTGTCGCCCTTGCTCATAGATAGTCGCCTTGGACTTGATGAAGTCGATGTAAGTGTACTCGTGGGAAGTAGGCGAAGATGTCGTACGTCCAAAGGCGAAGATGCCTTGATAGCACTTGGCAAAGATGTCGAAGTGGTTGTTGTAGTCGTAGCACTGTCTTGGTGGTGGTCGTCTCGCGGTCTTCTTTTGTGCTCATGAAGCGTCGACTTGGCGTGAAGTAGGGCTTGTTGGGACTTGTGCTTTTGCGCTTGTGGAGCATCTTCATGATGATGATGTCATTGTCGCGCTTGAGCTCGTGGAAGATGTCGTTCGTCATCGTGCACATGATGCTTGGAGGTGACTTGCCCTTCATGACGATGTTGATAACGAACATGATGGTGGTCGCCTTGTAGATGTGGACGAGGACGATTTGCACTTGCATTGTTTTCGCGCTCCGAAGACTTGTGGCTTGAATGTCGCCACCTTGAAGATGACGAAGGGGAAGAAGACTTGATCAAGGCTCTAATCTCCTCCATCCTTGCATCTTGCTCGTCTTTATGTGCGGAAAGCTTCTTGTGGATGTAGTCCCTTTTCCTTGCTTCGGAGTGACGAATGTCGATGGAGATGTTCTCGATGCGCTCTCGCAATCTTGATTGTGCGCCTTGCATTTGCCGTTGTAGATCGAAGATGGACACTTTGGAGATGTAGTTGTTCACGCCGTCGTTGTTGTCGTAGACCGGAGAGGAAATGCCTTGCCTATCCATCACAAGACTCGAGCAAATATGAGTGGGAGAAAGAGAAGAACTTATACCAATGTACCTTGACCGATGTTGACAATGAATCGAGTTCACTCAAATGCGGACAATGAAATAGCACTATTGGTACCAATCCTTGTCAGTTCTCGTACCTACACAAGTAAAGCTTATGGTGGAGCTCGGTGAGGATAGTGGCACAAAAATTTAATGCAAAATGTTGGCAAGAGTCAATAATGTTGAAAGAGATTCACAAATTCGCAAGTGAAACAAATGGACCAATAGCAAAGAATGGCACACGGAAACACACACATGGATAGATAAATGGGGTCGTGCAACCAAGGAATGAGTACAAAATGTGGAATCCACGGAAAACGCTCGTGTTGCACAAATCAAGAGAGACGCTAGCACGATTGCTCAATAGGCGGATACGACACTTGTGCACAACCTATAAGATGCAAGATGGATAAACTTTCTATCCCGAGTATGCTATGTATGTATGGTTCCCGGTGTTTCTCTCAAGATGATCCAAGATGATCGGATATGACAATCTTATATGCAATTTGGTATGATGCTATGGCACTTGCTTACAAGCTTCTTTGCTCTCTTTCTTTTTCTTAAAAGCTTATTCTTTTTTTTCTACTGCCACTTTTGCACCATGCACAAACCAAGATAGCAATTGTGTATATGCGGGAACAAACTTGTGATACAAGATATGATACCAATATATGCACCACGATGATATGGTATGTATGCTATGGGAAGTATGATCACTAATGTGCACAAGTAACGTTGCCGGCAATACTCAAATGGCTGGTCTCGATAGGCAAGTAACGCAAAATGGGCTAGGGGTTATCAATGAAATTTGCAAGGGGAATATACAATGGTGTCGTCGAGGTTACCATCCTTTGTGATGATGAGTGGCGGTGTTCTTGACATAGATTCCAAGATGATGGAGACTCGTCCCTAAGTAGCCGAATCACCTTAGGAAACGGAAAAACCGCGAACTCAAAATCTCAAATGACAAATGTCAACTGGTGGTAGCGGAAAGCGGTGGTGGTTTTGCACTAGGCAATGCGGAAGTGGGATGATGGGTTATGCGAGTCAAATGATGTTGGTGGTATTTTTGTGGTAAGGGGGATGTCAAGAACTTCAAAACGAGCTAAAGAACGTCAAAATCGGAGTTCAGATGAATTAGTTATGGCCGAAACAAAAATCAGCCGAAGTCAATATCTACAGGTTACGGACGTCCGTAAATGGATGGATGTCCGGTCCCCGGACGTCCGGTCGGGTCGGAAATCCGTAAATTCAGCTCGGGTTAGGGGTTCCGGTCGTCCGGGAAAGGTTGGACGTCCAGTGCTTCATGGGGGTTCGGACGTCCGTAAAACGCCGGTCGTCCGGTGGGTCGGGGTCAACGCGAGATCCAAGATCTGGGGCGCGATTTTGAGCGGAAAATTGAGATTTCGGGGTCAAAATGGAAGAGATTTTGCGGAGGAAAGATGGGGAAACTTGGGGAGATGCTAGATCCACTTGAAACCAAGCAAATCCATGGATCAAAATCAACAAAACATCATCAAACCAACAAATTACAAAAAAAATTGGGGCTATTTTTGGTGGGGATTTTCGAATTTAGGGAAGAACACAACAAAATTAGGCTAGAAAAAAGAGGGGTAGGGGCTCCAAAAACCTGATCAACCTTGCTCTGATCCAAGATAATGTAGGGCGGAACCCTATGGTGACGATCTTTCACGTTTGGAGTGGATCCTACGGAGAAACACGAAGAACGCACGGAAGAACACAAGGGAAAACACGGGGAGAAACGAGAGAATCACTCAACCCATAAATAATTGATCACACAAGGGCTAGATCATCGAACACATAAGGTAGCACAAGATTCAAAATCAACAAAGGAAGATACAAGAGTAACCGTTCTTCTCCGTGAGGAGGTCTTGATTGTCTTCTCCGGATGGAGGCCTTGAATCCGAGTGGATCTTCTCCGAGGAGGCACGGTCCCTCACGTGGAGTAGATCCGGTACGGATGAGCTATGCTCTATCTCAAGATGAGCTATCACAATGCTAACCATAGCTAGGAGGTGGGAGAGACCTATTTAGAGTCGTAGTGCAAATGGGAGTCAATGTGAAGGGGTACAAGGGCATAAGCCCGTGGCTGCGGCCACACAAGTGTCGGATGTCCGGAGGACGTCGGTCGTCCGGAGCTTCAGGACGGTCTAGACGTCCGGAGATGTCGGACTTCCGTAGTTTTGGCTCGGTTGCAAGCCGTTCGGTCGTCCGATGGCATCGGTCTTCCGTTAATTTCCACTCGGGTGCCCAGCTGCCGGACGTCCGGAGGGCGTCGGTCGTCCGTGGCCCTGGGGGTCGTCGGACGTCCGGGCCGGGCCAGTAGTCCATGGCCTGTAGCTCTGTCCTGCCTTACTTCCCTAGCTGTTGCATCTCCCAGGGCTCGGACATCCGGGGCCGGCCGGTCATCCGGTGCTTGTATCTTCCCAAATGGCTCTTCTTATTGATGTCCATGCTTGGTGTCCTCGCTAGCTCTTCCCTTGGATGTGGTGGCTTCGTGGCTTTCCTCCAAGTACCTGATCATGCATAGAACACACGTTGGAGGTAGTAGCCATGTCTCTCATGTAAAAAGTGGAGGTTCAGAAAGGAGCGAGTTCACCTTGTGTCCAATGGCGTATAGTTGAGGTCTCGTCATAAGTCCTCTTGGGGTTTGGAGAGTAGTCGGAGTGTACATGGGGATGAACATGGGATGCTCCGCATCAGTCTACCAGTGTGGTGGTACTAAGCTACCGTCCGTGCCGGCAACCCGCGACCAGAGGTGGTTCATTCAGCCTAACAGGGAGAAGTAAGTGCATTAATTTACTCTTTTTTAACCTTTTGCCTTCATGTTTGTTCAAATTAATATCTAATGTGTTTCCCTTGTCATACTACAGGGGTTGGATACATGCAGATGGTGTTCGCAGGCCCAACCAGGTCCTTGGTACTCTAGTCCGTCACCACTTCCTGGGGTGGGTCATGTTGCCCGGTGAGGGTGAGGTTCCATAGCTAGCATTGATCTGGGAGCTGTACGAGGCTGCCCCGGCCCCGCCGGGGGAGATAGTGGAACACATGACACGAGGCTCGGGTGTAGGTTGTCTGAGACTACTACGCCTTGACTAACATCAGGAGGCAGTAGAAGAAGTGTCGCCTCAAGTATCTGAGTAAGGACAAGTACATGAAGGTAATTGCCTATTCTTAAGGCCTTGTACCAGTTTCCTTGATTTTATTCGTAGGCGTAGCACTGAAATTTCTCTTTGTCTAACTTAGGTGCCCCCGAGATGGTGTGCGGATAAGATGGACTGTGGGAAGAGGTTTGTGGATGAGTGGTGCTCTCCCCAACGGCTAGCCGTCCACACCAAGGTCAGGGACAAGCGTGCCTAGATGCGAGGTGTGCCGCACCATCAAGGGAGATCCAACATGTTTGAGTACGGGGATCACTGGGTATGTGGTTTGATTCATGCAATCTCATTCTTCATGTTCCTCTCTTACAGGCGTGACACGACAAGAAGGAGGTGCCGCCGCTATACGACCTCTATGCCATGGCCCATAGTTCCCCGTACAAGAAGGACAAGGAATTCTTGGAGGATGACCTCAATCATCCAGATAGCTTCACCAACATCACCTCCCACAACAAACTTGTGAGGTACAGAGACTGGGGGAAGGAGATGAAAGGCGAGGACTTCAACCCGAGCTAGAGTCCTTTTCATCCTGAGCTCGTGATGCTATCTGGTGATGGGAGGAAACATGGCCACGCAGCCATTGGGGATGGACTCATTTGTTGTCCTACAAGTCTCCCGGAGATCAAGAAGCGGCATACGAAGTCTCTTCCCGAGATGAGGCCTCGACCACGGCCAATGGATCTCGCTATCGAGGCTAGGGCCTAGGAGTTTGTGGTGGAGGCAACCAGGCTGGCGGAGGAGAAGGTGAGGGACATGGAGGAGAGGATGGCTAATCTGTTGGAGGCAGAGAGGTACTGAAACCACGCGAGTCACCGGGCCCTATACGAGAACCTCGTGGTAAGTTTCTCCCGCATACTAGCCAAATCATGCACACAATGTTCGTTTCATTACTAACTAATATGACTGACTCGTGAAAACAAAATGTGCAGTCCATGTGCAAGAAAACCAGCCAAACCCTGTCACCGATCCCCCAGATTGCTATAGCGGACACGGTGAGTTTGATTTGAATGGTTATTAGTTACTAGTATTCACATTTCAGTTGCATCATGCTAACTAAACATTGCAAATGATCTTTCGTGCGGCACGTCTCCCACAAAGGTTCGACCGATCCTTCTCCGTCTCATGGTGGCGCAACCCCAACCGGCCCTTCACCTCCCGGATTATGGTAAGTTTTCCCAAGTGTTTTGCTTAACAAATGCTTTGTTAGCTAGAAAGGCATAACAACCTAGGATAGCTCAATAATGATCTATAGCTTGCTTAGCTAGTTCACTTATGACATAATTAGCTCACTTAGGTACAAAATGGCATAACAACCTACGATAGAGTAGAATGATAGTACTTGAATTTGAAAACATGTTATCATGAATGGAATAGGTACTGAAAAACAGGAAGGCATGGCATATTTACATGCATGATCAGCATGCTAAGCATATGGCATTGCAATAGAGTAGATACACTCCAGGACAATATATGCATGTTGTACCCATTATCATAGGCCAAGTTAGAGCAAGGACCTTGTGGGGCGAAAAGGATTCATCATCTTTCTGCAAGTCTTCTGAAGAACTGCCTTTACATGTTCCATCATATTGGGTATCATTGACATCAAGTTTATTGGCCTTTACATTGCTCCATGAGGTTCTTGTGGATATATCAGTGTGTGCAATTATATATGACATGCATGGAAGGCAACTAGTAGTTAGATTTATGTAATGAGTGCCTGTAGGAGATGACATAAATAGTAGGACTAGGGTTAACTAGCAGCATCAGGTCTCAAAAACTAAAGGGAGAACACAGATGAAAGCTACAGAATATGTATCGTTTGTACTCGACATTAACTAGATGGCACACAAAAGTATTAAAGAACAACATAGGTAATACTAGAAGTGGTATAATACTATAGTCACCAGCCTATGGGATAGCATTGGCTAATGGATGATAACTATGGAACAACGTTACCTAAAGAACAAGTATCTTAGCTGAACTATGGAACATCGTTAACTCGTGAACAAGACCCGTAAGAGATCAACATGAATATAGAGTGAAATGTGATAATCTATTTTCCATGCTTAGATGAATAACAAAGCCATAAATGTTGCACACAAGTAAGATGAGGGTACAACCTATCTGGCCGCCATCCATAGGAGTGAGCATCATGTGCTGACTTGTCGATGGCCCTGTAGTTGTTATGGCTGTCCATGTCAGGCACGCGCATTCGATGCAGGGAACTGTTGAGTGGGGACTATAGCTCCCTTCTGGTGTATGCTTCCCTTGTTGGAGCAGTTGCGGTGAGTCGGAAGACGGTGTGGCTGAAGATGCAGATAACGCATAATGTTAAGAACGACATATCTCTTTGATCTGAAGAAATACACTAAGAGATCAACAGCAAGGTATGAGAGTGGTCACACGTCTGTTGACTGAAGACTAAATTGGGGTCACACGATTTTATTTTATTTTGGTACTATCCGATCTACGCGGGATGGGTTGATGGCCGTCTTGTGCCTCCCGACTGACACCATTCAGAATCTTCCCCGAAGAGCCAGCGACCAACGGCAGAGCAGCCTGCCTCCGCCGTCCGTGGCCCCGGCCAAAACCCCGCTCCCCGCCCCACCACACTGCTGTGGTTGCGCCGCCCCCGGGCCAATCCACAAAGATTCCCCGTCATCCAGATTCGGCAGCGGCAGTACCTTCAACCAACACAACTCTAAGATAGCCATCTATGCGCTGCTTTCGTGGCGAACTTGCGGCCCCGCACCCTTAGGTTTGACACCAGCCAACCGCACAGCCTAGGAGCTCCACCGCCTCGAGGGGTGCTGCTTCCCATTGGGAATCGATTGGCCCAGAATAAAAATTCAGACAAATGACGCCTAAATAAAGTGATTTGAGATGAGGGTGCGACCTATCTGGCGGCATGGTGAAGTAGGCAGGTCAGCTACCGAGTCGGTGAGGCCGGCGCGGTTGCGGTGGTGACCGGCAGGAGGGAAACAGCGATGTCGCAATGCTCATCGGCTTCGGGGAAGCAGCACTGGGACTCTGGACAGATCCGAAGTTGGAGCCGCTCCGACGCTGTGAACAACGGCGGGGGTGAATCGGCTCTGGTACGGTTCACATGGCCGTCATCGAGGCAGCTTGAGCAGCACGGAGTAAGAGGCACACGGCCCAGTGCACGACGGCAAATGGACAGCGTATGCGGCATTAGGGAGGAGGGCGGCTATGAAATTTGTGCGGTGGGGGCGCCATGGAGGAGGGGCTGAGGTTTCGCGGCTCGTGAGAAGGGAGCTTCTAGGGAGAAGGTGATTTGGCGCCCACGAGGTATGAATGGGGGGGATTGGGAGGGGCGTGGAACCATGTCTTACGGACGCATTTGTCTGAAATGTGAGGGGGAGTTACAGTTCTACCCCTGCCTTTAGGCTTCTCGGCTTGGGTCTGTGTACTGAGGGTCGGGGATAGTAGAGTAACTTTGCTTCTCCCCAAATAGTGGGCGGGAGCGATTTCAGGCAAGGAGGGCGTGTTTTGAAATATAGTGGGCGCGAGCAATTTCGGGTGAGGAGAGCGTGTTTTGAAATAGTGGGCGCGAGCTATTTCGGGTGAGGAGAGCGTGTTTTGCCGACCATGGTTTATGAATTAATCGGCACATGGCATTTCGGCCGAGGAGAAGGCGCGCTTGGATGAAGTTACGAACCTACCCTCGATGTACAATGGGCCAATTGATGCGTGTCCCACATAGGACGGTAATTTCGCGTCTCCCATTTATTTGCTCGGGCGAATTCCACCGAGCAGAGGATGTTTAATGGTTCGTTCAAATTTTGGGAGAACGGGCATCCACGTCTACCTTACCAAGTCGATTCGAATCAAATTTTGAAATATTAGCTTGCCACTTCTTTTTTAATGGAGAGATGATGCTCGGGAGTAATGTGTTTTTACATGCTCGTTGCTAGCGATTTACTATATGACAAATAGTGGACCCACTCAAAAACACGAATCAAACCCAGAATGAAATATCTCAATTCAATGAAATAGCTCGTTCACTAGGTCAAAATAGTGAACTAAATCCAAAATTGAACACCTCAACCGAGTAGCATGTTGTACAGTATTATAGTACTCCATGAACATGTTGAAAGTCAAATTAATGAACTTGTTTGATATACACATATATCTGTTCATGTGTGGATTGCAAACAACATGTTCTCCAATTTAAATATTTGAATGCAAGTTTATATTTAAACATGGTTTATATCAGTCCTTGATGCATAAAACGCGACCTCCCCCTCTCCCGGACTCCTGCTCTCTCTCTCTCTCTCTCTCTCTCTATCTCTATCTCTCTCTCTCTCTCTCTATCTCTCTCTCTCTCTCTCTCTCTCGCTCTCGCTCGCTCGCTCGCTCTCGCCCACAATCTTCAATTCTACCGCACGCATCCGACACACAAACCTTGTTGGTCCCTCTCCCTTTCTCTCCATCTCTCTCTCTATCTTTGTGTGTGCGGGGGGGTGTCTTTCTAGTTCGCATGCATATATACTCCATCTATAGGTCTCTCTCGCACACTATGTATGATACTCGAGTCCAAGCTAGATATCTTAGGTGCACTCATCGTACACACAAAAATTCCTTGGCTCCTTGCCCGTAACTCTCCCACGCACCACTCTGTCGTCTCGGAGCTCTTCCCCCTCTCTCTCAAACTCTCCATCTACCTGGGTCACACATACACATGCATATCTCACTCGCACTCGATAGGCCTATCTAAAACTCTATCTCTCTCCCTCGTTCTCTCTCCATCTCACACGCACGCACACACAATCTCATGCCTAGCTAGCCAAGTATGATGGTCTCCCACTCAATTGTAGGCACACACAGTCCCCCTATATGTATATGACTAGCTAATCTTAGTCTCCATCACAAACATGTGCATGGTCTATCTCGATTTCTCTCGGGGCATCTTCCTATCGCGCACGCACCTCCCTCGATCTCCCACCCACATAGTCCCCTCGTGATCTCGAGGGGATCTCTCTATCACATACACACCCTCTCTCCCTCCCCATGCGTCCATGTTCTCCATGTGTCCCTCTCGACCTTTATTACTTGTTGGCCAGACCTCTATTGGACATGTGCTACATGGGTGTCTCTCTCCGTTGCAAACAATCACACACTAGCTATCTTCGTGTATCTCCTCGCCTCGCTTTTCTATCTCGGAGATGCATGCGTGATATGTTCGCATAAGAAACGAAAAAACACACACTCTCTCTAATTTATCGTTTGTTGTCACTTTCTCTTTCACACACATACTCCTTTTGCAAACTTACTTATTCTCCTTCACACGCACTTAACCTGTCTCGACTAAGGCACTCTCCTCGGTCCATAGCATATAGATTTATTGAAAAGTCAAACATCTTAAAGTTCTGACCATGTATGTGGAGAAAAACAATTACATCTAGAACAACAAACATATACCATTAGATTCACCATGAGATGTAGTTTTGTATGATGTATCTTTGGTATTGTAGATATAAATAAAATTTGCGTAAACCTGATCAAAGCTTGACTTCTAAAAAAATTACATGCACTGCATTATCGAGCGGATGGAATATCTCTTTCCCCCTCTCAGCTATTTGACGCACCACTCAGCCTTATCGGGGCTCCTCAATCTCTCTCAAACTTTATATCTCCCTGGTTCACACATACACATGTCTCGCTCGCGCTATACATATAGACCCATCCAACACTCTCCGCCCTTGTTCTCTTCCATGTGACACGCACCCCCCTAAGTACAATAATCCCTCACTCCATCATAGGCGCAAGCACTCCCCCCCCCAAGTATGATTACTCACTAGCCATCAGGAACACACATATTGTCTCCTTTCATCCATACGTCTATCTCGATATCTCTCGGGGCATCTTTTATCGCGCACACACCTTGTCACTCGATCTCCCACCCATGTAGTCTAATCACGATCTCCAATGGATCTCTCTATGACAAACATACACTCTCTCCTCCCCATGTCTGCCTTTTCTCCGTACGTCTCTCTCAACCTCTCTCCCTTGTTTGTCAGACCCCTCTTGGCCACGTGCTAGGGGTCTTGCTCTCTCGGTTGCAAACAACCACACACTATCTCCTCACCTTGCTTCCGTTGTCGAAGATGCATGTGTGATATGTTTGCATAAGACACAGACGCCTTTTCTCTACTTCTATCGTGTGTTGTCCATGTCTCTTTCACACACGCACACACACCTTTTTCACTCACTCTTTCTATTTCTCTCTCTCTCTCTCTCTCTCTCTCTAGTTAGGGACTCGATCGCGTCCATAAGCATATGGATGTTTTGAAAATTCAAACCTCAGAAAAGTTTGACCAGGTATATGTGGACAAAACATTTACATCTCGAACGATCATTAGATTCATCACAACATGTACTTACTTCATACTATCATTCATCTTTAGTATTGTAGATATAAGTAATTTCTTTATAAACTTGGTCAAAGTTTCAAAAGTTTGACTTTGAAAAAAATGTTGGAACTACATTATCGAACGGAGGGAGTAGCTCTTTCTCTCTCTCTCTTCTATCTCTCACTGGCCTCCCCTCTTACTCGAACTCTCTATACCAACGGATTATACACTCACTGTGTCAGCGTATAGCTTCGTATATTGTTTAGTTGACTGGTCAACCAGTCCACATGCTGCCTTGTCAGCTCATGTTCTGTATCTTGATGTGCTGGCCCATGTGGTAGTGGGTGAAAATAAGTAAACTAGAGGCCCATCTGACACGCAGTGAAGTAAACAAAGTTGAAACCACTCGGGGTAGCACCCCGCATGATAGTAAATTGAGGGCGCATTGAGGACACACTTCTTGCGCGTGAAGGACACACTCGCGCACAATTCACCACTGCGCGGCGGCATGCACAGAAGGACGCACTCATGCAGACCCAGCACACAACACACACCAGCACGCGTGTACACCGGCATCGTCGCCAGTTGAGATGGACGGCGAGGCAGCCAACAAGCGGAGGCGGCTCGAGCCAAAACCGCATCCGACGAGCCTGGACTTCATCAGCAACATCCCCGACGACATGCTGCTCGTCATCATCGGCCTCCTCCCACCAAATCTGCCATGCGGACCGCCCTGCTCTCCCGGTGGTGGCGCCCCCTCTAGCGCCACGTCCCCCTCAACCTCACCGTTGACAGCTGCCTCTGCGACGGGGATTGCAAATGCATGGCCGCAGTCTCCAACACTACAAGAAAAATACACTTCTGTGATGATACGTGTTTGTCACAGTAGGTCTCGTTCTCTGTCATGCATGTACATCCATGGCGATTTTATGACAGAATCAAGATAGTCATACCTGTGCTGTCGTAGAAGTGTTCCATGACATTACCAAAATTATCATCACGGAAGTGTTCACTTCCATGACGATAAATCACGCGTCACAGAAGTGCTTTCGTCAAGGGTGACCGACACGTGGCATCCACCGTAACGGAACGCCGTTAAGCTATCGGGTCGGGTTTTGGATCCGATAACCCGTTAACAGCCCCGACCAATGGGGATTTTCCACGTGTAAAATCATCATTGGCTGGAGGAAACACGTGTCGGCTCATCGTTGGGACAGATGTCGTCCACACATTGGACAAAAGGCGCCTATGATACATCGACACGTGGCACGGCCCAACAGAGGCCCATTCCTGTGAAAAGGCCGGACCGTTTGACTTGGTCAAAGGGTGGCGGGCCGGCCCATGGAAAGTTTGTTAACGGCATGTTCGCATATAGCCCATTTACAGCCCGCTAACCCAAGGCCCGTTACGCCCTATCTGAATTAGGCCCAGTAGCGTCATCTGGGCCATCCAATATGATTCCAGCCCGTTTTCACTTCTGGCCCATGTATGGCCCATGACATCTTTCGGCCCATATGAGGCCCTATGTAACTCTTGGCCTATTAACGGCCCATGGTGAAACTGGCCCATAATGAATAGTTCATCACTTTACACCCATTAACGGCCCGTGGTGAAACTGGCCCATAATGAACAGTGTATCACTTTATACCCATTAACGGCCCGTTATTCCGTTCGGCCGTTTCCAGCCCATGTTATCTTTCGGCCTTCTCAGAGCCCATTTATTCTTGGGCTCATTTCCAGCATACGTTTACTTACGGCCCATTACTATCATTTTCTGCTTGTGGGCCAAATTTAGCCCATGGTTACAGTCGGCCCGTTTGTGGTCCGTTAATACGTTGGGCCGTTTTCATAGCGTCATCAAATACGGCCTCTTAACGATGGCCCGTTATGGTCTCCCATGAACGGATGATTCCAACTCTAGCCCGTTTACGGCCATAATGCGGCCTGTTATTGGCCCATGTTTGGCCAATCGATCATACGGCCCGTATAAGGCCCATTGATGATACAGCCCGTAGAAGGCCCATTGTTTCTACGGCCCATAGAAGGCCCATTGTTTCTACGGCCCGTAGAAGGCCCACTGTTTCTACGACCCGTAGAAGGCCCACTGTTTCTACGGCCCATAGGAGGCCCAGTGTCAATACAGTAAATATTAGGCCATGGTTATTGTGGCCTAGTTTTAAAAAATAGGTTATTGCAGCCACTAGCAAACCACGGAAAAAGAACTGCACTGACTACAAGCAAACAAATAAACAAGACAACAAGGAAATAAATAAGCAAGCAACTTATGCTAGGCTACCACGGCTATTACACATATTACATCCACTGGGCATAAAAGTTCGCCACCAGTGCAAATATAGGGAACAAAGCAGCATATAAACACCGCAGCAAAACAAGTCCAGAACGGAAACCACTTCAGAAGAGTTCAAGAAACAATATCCTGGGTACCCATAATGCTGGCAAGATGCTTAGCAAGCTTATTAACTTTCTCTTGTTTGGCGCTTAAATCCTCCAGCGCTTGCTGTTGCACAAGAAAGTACGCATCTGAATTCTGCAGGGACTTCCTTAGTCCTTCGGCTTCTTGGCGCAGAACAGTTGATGATGCCTTTCAGCTTGTAGCTGAGACTGAAGAAGCCGAAGTGATTCAGGCAGCAAGTTCGAAGAGCTTGTGCCAGCAGTACTGGCCAGTAACTCGAACACTACATCAACGCAGGACTGTGGGGTTTTATCACTGTCTACAAGATCATTTTTATCACCTTTCTTGGAGACCAACAGGGTTGTCTCACTATCTTGAACCTTATCTGCATTACTTTCTCTACCATTGCATAGTGGGGTGCTCTTCTCCAATATTCTGTTTGCATACTACAAGAGAAACAAGCAGAACATCACAGGTTTAGCTTGTAGTATACGAAACTCATTTTGGTAAACCAGTTCAGTAGTAAGGTGGACAGGATAACAACATGAAACAAACATATATCTATGTACTATGGTCACTGTATTGTCCATGTAAGTGCATCTAGTGCCATCCCTAGTTTGTTTTGGAGTATTGACGACAAAGTTGGTTGAGGGACTAATGCGTTTGTGAGAATTGCAGGATAACGCAGGTAGTGTCCCTCATTGATTCGGTTTACCTACCGGAGATGACCCCTAAAAATGTATGAAGACATTGAAGACAATGGTGGTATGTGAAGATAGTCACGTTGAAGACTATGACATGAGAAGACATTGAGCGAAGACTATGAAGCGCGAAGACTGTGTTGTTTCGTTGTTTCCTTTTCTTCTTTGTTGAGTCATAGGAACCACCGTACTGTTAAGTGGGGTCCAAGCGAACTAAGTCAGAATGACTGAAGTGATGCTCAACCCAAATCCTATGTCTTCGAGCGAAGACAATGAGAGCAAATCTTATCCAGAGCTGGATGAGTCGGCTTTGCTTGTAGCCCAAGTAAAGTTGCCGTGTGTGTTTGAAATCTGACCGTTGGAACACGTGTCAGTTCCTTAGTGACCCAAGGTCATTTCAGACATATCAGGTCGGGTTGCCTTGTGGCTATAAATAGCCCACCCCCTACACCATAAATTGGTGGCTCCTCAGAGTTAGTTTACGACTTTTGTCGTTTTGAGAGCAACCCACCTCGAAGCTTTTGAGAGAGAAATCCTTGCGAGGATAAAGCCCAAACACCCAGAGCAAAAGAGTGTTAGGCATCACTGAAGTCTTTCTGTTTGTGTGACCTGAAGACTTATTACACTTGAGGACTTTGTATTCTCCAGCCGGTTAGGCGTCGCGTTCTAAGCATCCAAGAGTCATTGTGGATTGCCGGTGAACAAAGTCTGTGAAGGTTCGGAAGTCTACCTTGAGGACTTACCAGAGTGATTGGGCGAGGACTGTGTGTCCTTAGCTCAAGGGGAATAAGGTGAAGACGCGGTCTTCTGAGTTGAATCTCAGCCTCCCTAACCAGATGTACAGTTGTCACAACAACTGGAACTGGTCCAACAAATCCTGTGTCTTCAACAAGTGACTGGTTCTATCCCTTCCCTCTTTTACTTTGAGTTTGCCTTCGTGAAGTCATTGCTTATTTGTCTTATCTGTTTGACTTCATTGCTTGACTACTATCGTTGATTGGCTTCATACTATCTTCCATCATGATCCTTACTACCTAGCTGCTATTAGTCTTTGTACGTTCACATTATTGCATACTTGAATATGGCTTGCTTGTTGTAGTTTATCTTCCGTTGCATATCAATTAGGTCATTTCTATTGTTTGTCTTTGAAACTTCCACGTTTGAAGACTTTGATAAAAATCTCCTATTCACCCCCCCTCTAGTCGATAACTAGCACTTTCAATTGGTATCAGAGCAAGGTACTCCCTTGTTCTATGTGATTCGGTTTAACCACCTGGAGTTTAGCTATTTCGACTGCAGGGATAATCAAAGTCTCCGTTGCTTGTCCCGTGTTTGATGGAACTGAATATCCCTACTGGAAGAATAAGATGCGCATGCATCTTGAAGCCATTGATGTCGACCTCTGGTATGTCGTCAAGAACGGCGTTCCCAAAACTGGTGAAGGTGTCACTCCTACTGATGTCAAGAAGTTCATTCAACTGGACTCCACTACAAAGAACATCATGTGTGGTCATTTGACCAAAGGACAGTATGGCCGTGTGAGTGCTCTAGAAACGTCAAAGCTAGTCTGGGACTGGCTATCCAAGGTCAACGAAGGCGTCTCTACACAGAGAGACCAGAGGATCAGTGTTCTTCGCAATCTCTTCAACCGCTTCAAGAGAAACAACAATGAAAATGTCCAGCTCATGTTTGATCGCCTCACCGACATCACAAATGAGCTTCAGGCTCTTGGCGCCACTGAGATTACCAAGCATGAAATCGTCAAGACACTACTGAGATCACTTGACAGCTCCTTTGACACCCTTGCCCTCATGATACAAGAACGTCCTGACTTCAAGACACTTGATCCGTCTGATATACTTGAGAGGCTCAACACACATGAGTTCCAGCTTTCTGAGAAAAGAGATATCTATGGTCCCAATTATGGTTGAACTCGCGCTTTGAAGGCAAAAGTGGTTTCCTCATCTAAAGAAGAATCTGACCGCAGTTCTGATGATCCTGAAGACATTGGAAAGGAACTTGCCATGCTTGTGTAGAAGTTCCAGAGGTTCACCAAGAAGAAGGGCTTCAAAAAGTCTTCACGATCTAGCTCAAGAAATGATGAAGCTTCCACTCATGACAACAAGAATAGAACATGTCACAAGTGCAAGAAACCTGGACACTATATCTCTGAGTGTCCTCAGTGGGACAATGAGAAGAAGAAGAAGAAGAGCAAGGAATATGATTATGATGACAAGAAGAAGAAGAAATCTTCAAAGTCTTCTTCTAAGTTCTCATCAAGGTCTTCATCACATATGAAGAGCTCATCTGGCAAGGCTCGTGCTTTTGTTGGCAAGGAAATGGATTCAGAGGAGGAGTCTGCTTCTGAGGAGGTGGAGGTGGAGTCTGAAGAAGAGTCCGACCCTGGCGTTGCAAGTCTGGCTCTAGCCACAACCTATGTTGCCAAGTCCATCTTCAACACTGAAGACAATGACTTCCACACCAACACTGAAGCTGATGACATGGACGATCCTGCTCCCACCTACTGCTTCATGGCACATGGTGCCAAGGTAAAATCGCATGATGCTTACTTTCAAACATCAAGTGAAGATGACTCTGATTGTGAATCCAAACCCAGCTACAAAACACTTGCTAAAATTGCTACTGAACAACAAAGGGCTATCGAACATACTCAAAAACTGTTAGACAAAAGCGATGACCTGTTGGACGCGGAAATGACACGTTCACAGTCCTTAGTAGAAGACATAAAAAATCTTCATGCTAAGTACCAAGAACTTGAAAGTCTTCATGAGACGCTCTCAACCACATATGAAAGGCTCTCCTATGATTATCTTCAAAGGAAGCAAGAGCTTGAGAAATTGGAAGCGACTCATGAAGATCTTCAAAAAGAGAATGAGTCATTTCGCGCTCAATAGACCAGTTCTGCTCAGGATGGATTTGAACCACCATGCTTAAAATGCATTGAGCGTGATAACGCTACCTCTGTTGCTGAATGTTCCAATGCCGCTGCTGTTGCATTGTCTTCAACCACTGATGTGGAAACTAACCCCTCTATGGAGGATACCACTGCTATTGCTGATGAAAATGCTAGGTTGAAGACATTGCTTGAAACAGGGATGTATAAAAGTCTGAAAGGACATCAGACACTTTGTGATGTCCTCAAAAAGCAGATTCTGAACCGAGACCCTAGGAAAGAGGGTGTTGGGTTCGAGAGGAAAATGAATGCTGATGGTTCCTACTGGAAGCCTGAGCAGTATCCCAAAACCACATGGGTTGCTGCAAAGGAACCTTTAGTGGATCCATCCACTTTATCTGGCTTTACCTGTGCTAATCCTATTATCATTGATGAAACCTTTGATGCAAACTATAAACTGTTCAAAAATCAAAATGGTGAAGTGTTTGCCAGGTATATTGGTACTAACTGCAGGAATGGACCACCTATGAAGAAGATCTGGGTTCCCAAAAGCTGTCTTGAGAATCTTCCAGTGAATGTCATCATGACACCACCAAGGAAGAAGACAAACCCCAGACCAAAGGCATCATATGGTCCAACGGCTTCATACAAATACAGGACTCACTTGAGTCACCCTAACGCCAATGTTTTGCATGGAAATCATGCTCAAACTTATGAATATGAACGTGTGTCCTCAAACCACCATGTTCATAGGACTAAGAACTTTTCTGCTTATGCATATGAGTATCGTTCATCTCCTGCAAGGCTATTTGCTAGGGCTTCAAAGACGAAATTCTCAGATGCTGCACTTAGACTCGTTGCTTCTAAGCCACCCCTGAAGATATGGGTGGTGAAGAAGAATTAACTCTCTTTTGCAGAATATGGTCTCCAGCCAGCAATCAAAGGCGTCCGATACTATTGCTGGGGACCTAAAACACATTACGGGACGCTCGATAAAATGACTTACTATGTATTCCACATATGAATCGCTTACCTGTCATACTGTGTGTTCTAACCTTGATCTAAGCTGTGATAATCCTAGTGTGCGTCAAATGCTTATGCTTCACAACATACCTTGTGAAGCCTATCCTCCTAACTGCACTGTAGGGTATGACACCTCGTGCTTCAGAATGGATTATCGACAGCGGATGCACTAATCATATGACTGGTGATCGAAGTCTTCTCATGGACTCAACCTTACGTCCATCCGACAAGAGTCAAATCACATTTGCTGACATTGGTAAAAGCAAGGTATTGGGTCTAGGTAGAGTTGCAATCTCAAAGGATCAACACATGGATAAAGTGATGCTTGTTGAATCCCTTGGGTTCAACTTAATGTCTGTCTCAATGCTTTGTGACTTGAACATGATTGTGCTATTTGGAAAATATCGTTGCCTTGTACTAATGGAATCTGACAAGTCTATAGTCTTTGAAGGGTATAGGAAAGATGATCTATACATGGTAGATTTCTCAGTAGGTCCACAACTTGTCGTATATCTTCTTGCAAAAGCTTTAGAATGCTGGCTCTGGCATCGGAGGCTGGGGCATGCTGGCATGAGGAACTTACACACACTCGTCAAGAAGAAGCATGTCATAGGCATCGAAGGTGTCAAGTTCAAGAAAGATCATTTGTGTGGTGCCTGTGAAGCTGGAAAGATGACTTGGGCGAAGCACCCCTCGAAGACAATCATGACGACATCTCAACCCTTCGAGCTGTTACACATGGACTTATTTGGCCCTACTCACTACTCTACCCTCACAACAACAGCTTGTCTCTATGGCTTCGTTATTGTTGATGACTACTCAAGAGACACATGGGTGCACATAATTCTCTACAAGACTGAAGTACAAGATGTCTTCAGACGATTTTCCAATCGAGCCATGAACAATTATGGAGTCAAGATCAAGCATATCAGACGTGATAATGGCACTGAATTCAAGAATACCGGGCTTGATCTTTATCTGGATACAATGGGAATCACTCATGAGTTTTCTTCTCCATACACACCTCAGCAAAATGGCATTGTAGAGCACAAGAACAGAACTCTCATTAAGATGGCTCGAACAATGCTCGATGAGTACAAGACACCAAGAAAGTTCTGGCCTGAAGCTATTGATACAGCATGTCACATCATCAACCGTGTTTACATCCACAAGCTTCTGGGCAAAACATCCTATGAGCTCCTTACTGGAAAGAAGCCAAATGTCAGCTACTTCAGAGTCTTTGGTGCTAGGTGCTGGAGCAAGGATCCCCATCACAAGTCAAAATTTGCACCTAAAGCTCATGAAGGCTTCATGCTCGGTTATGGAAAGGACCCGCACTCTTACAGAGTCTTCAACCTCTTTCACTACAAGATTGTTGAAACTGTGGACGTGCGATTTGATGAAACCAATGGTTCACAACGAGAGCTCCTACCAAGCACACTGGATGAAGCACCTCCCAGTGAATCTATCAAGCTAATGGGAACTGGTGAAATCATGCCTTCTGAAGCATAGCCTGAAGAGGAACTTATCATTTCTGCACCAAACCAACCTGAAGACAATGCTCAGACCGAAGACAATCCTCCCAATGATGACAATGATCAGCATGAGCAAGGTCTTCGTCCAGTTCATCCTCGTGTTGCAAATGAAGTACAGATTGAGAAGATAATTGATAGCATCAATGCACCTGGTCCACTTACTCGCTCAAGAGCAACACAGTTAGCAAATTTCTGTGGGCATTTTTCATTTGTGTCAATATCAGAACCCAAGAAAGTTGCTGAAGCCTTTATGGAACCTGAATGGATTCAAGCCATGCAAGAAGAACTTCAACAGTTCAAGCTGAATAATGTTTGGGAACTTGTCAAGCGCCCTGACCCTCACAAGCATAACATTATTGGCACTAAATGGATATATCGAAATAAGCAAGATGAGCATGGTCAAGTCGTCAGAAACAAAGCACGTCTTGTGGCTCAAGGATATACTCAAGTTGAAGGAATTGACTTCGATGAAACATTTGCTCCTGTAGCAAGGCTTGAAGCTATTCGCATATTGCTAGCCTATGCAAATCACCACAACATCTTGCTATATCAAATGGATGTGAAGAGTGCATTCCTCAACGGCAAGATTGAAGAAGAAGTGTACGTTGCTCAACCACCTGGCTTTGAAGATCCAAAACATCCTGATATGGTGTACAAACTAAACAAAGCACTGTATGGCCTCAAACAAGCTCCTCACGCTTGGTATGATACGATCAAAGACTTCCTGAAGAGCAAAGGCTTCAAACCTGGATCCCTCGATCCCACACTCTTCACGAAGACATATGATGGTGAACTGTTTGTGTGCCA
The DNA here is from genome assembly GCF_018294505.1 of Triticum aestivum. Lineage (NCBI taxonomy): Eukaryota > Viridiplantae > Streptophyta > Magnoliopsida > Poales > Poaceae > Triticum > Triticum aestivum. The sequence continues at coordinate 298,894,928 of NC_057813.1, forward strand.
AATATATGTGGATGACATTATCTTCGGCTGCACCAACCAGAAGTATAGTGATGAGTTTGGATACATGATGCAAGAACAATATCAGATGTCCATGATGGGTGAGCTGAAGTTCTTCCTTGGTCTTCAAATTCGTCAGCAAAGGAATGGCGTCTTCATATCTCGAGAAAAATATCTCAAAGACTGTCTGAAGAAGTTTGGAATGCAAGATTGCAAAGGGTACACGACGCCAATGCCAGCCAAACACCATCTTGGTCCCGACGACAATGGTAAAGAGTTCGATAAAAAGGTATACCGCTCCATGATTGGTTCTTTACTTTACCTATGTGCATCTAGGCCAGATATTATGCTTAGTGTTTGCATGTGTGCTCGATTCCAAGCGGCACCAAAGGAATCGCATCACTTAGCTGTGAAGCGAATTCTTAGATATTTGGCTTACACCCCAACACTCGGATTATGGTATACAAAGGGCTCAAGATTTGATCTGGTTGGATTCTCGGATGCTGATTATGCTGGTGACAAGGTCGATCGCAAGTCTACATCAGGCACATGTCACTTTCTGGGACGATCACTTGTCTGTTGGTCTTTAAAGAAGCAAAACTATGTATCACTCTCAACTGGTTAATCTGAATACATTGCTGTTGGATCTTGTTGCACTCAGCTTCTGTGGACGAAGCAAACTCTCAAGGACTATGGCATCAATCTGAAGCAAGTCCCTCTCTTCTGCGACAACGAAAGCGCTATCAAGATTGCCAACAATCCAGTCCAACACTCAAAGACAAAGCACATTGAAATTCGTCATCATTTTCTCAGAGATCATGTCATGAAGAAAAATATTGACATCATTCATGTCAACACTGAAGAGCAACTGGCAGATATCTTCACAAAGCCCTTGGATGAGAAAAGGTTTTGCAAGTTACGGTGTGAGCTAAATATCTTGGAATCCTCAAATGTCCTGTGATTAGGCACACATCCTAACACTTATGCATGTTGATGACTTAGATGTGCAACACATGAAGTAAAGTATATCTTCAATCAATGAAGACTTACATTCTGAGTGTGAATACATTAACATGGAATTTGACTTCGGAGTGCCACGATAATTGTGCGTCGTGTCTGGGTCTAATACTTCCTATACGGTGGGTAATGCCACCACCAAATTTCTTGGTTTGAAGTGTTTCACTCATGGCGTTATTGTTGAAAATCTTCGCATTTGGTTTGTCTTCAACTTTCAACTTATCTTCATGATTTACTTCACTATGTTGAGTTGATTGCTTACACACACACACACACACACACACATATATATATATATATACACACACACACACACACACACGAGTATTCAGTCCTCTACAGCATTCACTTATAGCTATGTCTTCATTTGTGAATCTTTTGAACTAAGTGAATGTGATCGGACCCTAATCTCTCTATGCTTTCTATCTCAAACTCTATCTGTCCAAATCATATGCATTCTATTGAAACTGTCAAATGTCTTCTCTGCATCCTTGTCAGCAGAAGACACAGAGACAAACATCAAGTCATTTTAAATGATTCATCTTTATTGTTGAAATCTGGAGAAGCCGGAACAACCATCCGACAAACTTAGCGGGCGTGGGAACGTGGGACAACTCTGAGTATGTTGCATGCTTGCCACGTGTCCCACGGATGTGAACAGGCAGGGGCACCTGCGTAATTGCGCTATGCTGCACACCTACTTATAAATACGTGTCCCCTGCGGTCAAGAAAACCTCCTTCCACCTCTCCACCTCGTCAAAACCCTAGCGCCCCTGCTAGCTCTCGACGACGCCGGCGACGAAGCGCTTAGCTGCCGCGACTTCTCCGACACCGTCCTCACGCCGGCCGCGGGCATCGTCCCCTCCGCCGCCGCCGTAGGTGTCCTCCGTCGCCAAGTTAGGGCACGGTGGATTGAACTACTCGGTCTCCTATTCATCCCGTCTAGCAGTTCTTCGTGTGGTAAATATAACTCTATTTTTACCATCCTTTTGATACGCAATGATTCATCCTATTTACCAAAATTGGTTTCTGTCTACACAATGTTAGATCTATTCTGTCTGCATCTCATACTGCCTAGTATATTCACTTAAGCTTCATACATAGTTAGATTCCTCACTTGTACTTATTCACGGATTCGTACAAATCTTGAACCAACTCTCAACACATAAGTTAATGTCTTCGCAACATGAGGTCATTGTCTTCAAACTGATTTATCTTCAAAATCTTCTGAGAATGCATATGACCTCTTCCCCTTCCCTCGCATCTCTAATGCTGGCATAGGTACATGTCCTTGGGAGAATCCCTTGGTTCTCATAGTCTGCATTCGTTTGCAGAATTCTTACAGCAACACATTAACACTCCTGAAGCTAGTTCCTGTTTGACCAGCAAGCGAAAGCCCTTGAAGCCTTTGAACATATTGAAGCCATTCAGTTTGAAGTTCATGGCTACAGAGAAATCAGTAAGGAAGGGTGGCAGACAGCGTCGAGGGGGAACATCAAACGATTTTCCTGATGACCTCGCAGAAATCTACAAGACAGATCTTGAAGAGGATTATAATCAGCGCAAGACCCGAATCCAATGGATTCGACGCTATTGGGCTGAACAATGGTTCAAGTACAAGTTCGTGACCCAGGAGTACGCTGAGAAAAATGCGATCAAGAGTCCTTGGGTGATATTCTCTATCAAGGCCTTCCCCCCAAGAACAAAGCTGAAGCTATTGCACAAGAATTCTATCCTTGTATGGTCCATGGACCACAACCTGAAAATGCCGATCCATCATCATTGCTCTAGTGTCGTGATGATAATCTCTTCAAGCGCAACTTCCAGTATGCAAAGGCATCGGCAAAGGAAAACAAGAAGTCATGGGGATTAGACTTCAATCCTGGTCCCTCTGCTCCTCGTGATGACGGCACACGTGAAGCTGAAGAAAATGAGATCGACCCCTTCACGAACCTTTATGGCCTCATCTCATACATCTTGGTACAAGGTGCCAAAGTGGATCATTCTGATAATGATGCTGATACTGATGAAGCCCCTGCTCCTCCTCCAAGGCCGCAGAAGCCTAAGAAAACTAAGGCTTCAACATCAGCTGCACCTTCAAAAGCTTCTCGTGTGAAGCCACTGGCCACTGCACCTCCTGAAGACAGTGTGCAGTCTAAAGATCTTTCTCGCATCTCCAAGAAGACGGAGAAGAAAAATAAAATCATCAAGAGTACTGATCAGACATTGACTCCTGCTGCCATTCTGCGTGAAGAGCACATTGATCTGTCCAGCGATGATGATCTTGCAGATGATGCTCTTGAGCAACTGATCAAGAGCAAGGAAGAAGCAGAGATCTTCAATAATTTGCCTCTCTTTGACGTGGCAATCATCCATAACATCATTGATGAGTGGTTTGACACACCAAATCTCAGCTTTGATGACTTGCAACTTCCCATTGGCCTCAGCGTCTCCTTCAATGGCGCTATTGCTTCCGAGCTAGCTATTGCTCAGTGCATCGTCGAACTGAAGCACAAGATTGACTATGAAAAGGCTCAGTTCAAAAAGCATGTGGCCATGCTCAATGTGCAAGATGTCAAAAATTTCAAGATCACGATGCACGAGCTCAAAGAAGCCTTTCACAAGAAGCGTGAAGAAGCTCGAGGCTCTAGAGAGCGCATGAAGAATCTGGCTGACAACTGTGTGCTTGCCTACAATGAGGCTGAAAAGCGCAAGGCTCTTGGTCGTCCTGGCATCGACCCCAGGATGGCTGCAAAGAAGAAGAAGCTATCATCTGTCCAACCTGCACCTTCAAGGCAGGATGGACCATGCATAGTCTTCCCAAGTAGCATGACTGGCTCGAAGCCAAAGGCCCTGTCAACCGCTTCAGAACATAAGAAGACGAGGGCTACAGAGGCTGAAGCCAGGAAACAGAAACCCTTAGAAGCCTCTGATGCTGCTCCCTCCAAGAAGAAGCGCAAGACCAAGAAGAATCGGGCTGCTCCCACAGAGCCCCTTGTTGTTGAACCTATCTCAGTGGTTCGCCCTGCATCTGCAAATCAAGAACTACGAATGATTGTTCATGAGCCTGCTTCCACAGAGGCTCATGAAGCTAAAGACATTCCAGCAGCTGATCCCATCGCTGCTGAAGACATTGGTCACCATGACAATGTTGAAGATGATGAAGTTCTTCCTCAGATTGAACACAACGTGGTATCATCGCCTGTTCTCACGAACAGCGAAATCATCAGCATTGGTCGTCCTCTGATGCCAATTGCTCAGGATGCATCATGGGCTGATCGCCCGCAACAACAAGACTCCCCAGTACTCCCCAACAACAACAAGTCACATCATCTGTGCAAGTTGAAGAGGATGAGGGCCTGCCTACTCCATCTCCAAAGGCGTCGCCTGTATTACAAAGGCTTTGCAAAGGACCAAGGCCTCAAGTCCCTCTTCCGAGCGTTCCAAAAGGAGAAGTGCACCACCAACCTGTTGCACGTCAAGTGTTTTTAGAAGCCACTCCAACTATGAATGTCTCCGTGTCTGAAGCCCAAGCTGCTGAAGACAATCCGGCTGCATCAGCCGATCACGAACATCAAGAAGATCGTGTCTCTACTCCCCCCATTCCTGAAGAAGCTGTTCCAGAAGTGAACGTGCCCGTACCAGACCCTCCAGCTCAACAAGTGGAGGTTGAAAACATTGAGGCTGCCACCACTAACATGAATGAAGCCAATGATGTAGTCATGGTTGAAGCTAATGTGGAGCCTGCACCAAGCAACATGCCAGAAGTCAATGTTGCAACTGCTCCTGAAGCTTCTGTTGTGCAGCCTGAAGCCACTGTTGCTGCCACTGCTCCTGTTCCGCCACCAAGGCCCTATACAATTGAGCAAGCATACAACCATGGCGAGCTAATCACTGTAAGATGGCCCATTCTGGTCCCTCCGCCTAATGTCTCTGGTCCTCAGTTTGATTATCACATTGAGCATAGGCCTCAGGTCCAGAAACCAAAGCCAAGACTGCCAAGGTTTCCAGGTACTGCCACATCTGTCGGGTCCTTCAATGCAAATGGATTCAAAAGCCACAACACCTTCTTTGACAGCTCAAAGAACCCCTACTCAAGGCCAAGAATAGCATCTGATTGTTCTGGAGTCATCAGCAGCGAAGCTATTACTCCTGCGTTTTGTATGATCAAGGGCGCATTTTCCCTCATATGCGCCTCGACACTGAAGCCATTGCTGGACTGCCATGCTTAGAAGAAGCACTTGACTGCTTTCGTGATGCTGGTCTGCTCAGCTTTGTGACAGACAAAGAACATTGGAATGAAGAACTTTTGCTTCAATTCTATGCTACCCTCCACATTCGCGGCTACAACAGGGATACAAAAACATGGATTCTCGAGTGGATGACCGAAAATGTTCATCATGAAGCAAAAGCTCTTGACATCATTGAGCTCATAGGCCTATCCACTCCCGGAGAGCTATACGAACCTGGTTGTCAAAACCACCGCAATGCACTAGAGAGCATATTCCATAAGCCTGAACCCAACATGAGCCAGATGTTGAGCATGATGAAGCCATTGCCACATGACGCTGAATACCCAAAGGATTTCTTTGTTGATGACCTTGAGTATCTGCCGTGCACCATATATCACATCATCAGGCGGACTCTATGGCCTATCAAAGGACATTCATCAGCTGCAAAACTTGAAGGAGCCATGAAGACATTGGTCTTTTACATTCTTAATGGCATCAGCTTCAATGCCCAAGATTTCTTCCTCAGGCAACTGGCTGCATCTGGATATGACCTTTTTGGCCTGAAATTCTATCCTCCATGGGTCATGCACCTCATCAAGCAACACTCTGCTGTCAACTATCAGCCCTCTGCTCGCAATCATGTGATCTTTCTACCAGAGGTTGATATGTCAGTTGAAGCCATATACCCTGAGCCTGCGAAGAAGCCTCTTTGTCTTCAAAATGCTGAACATCAAAGCTTCACTCAGCCTATGGAAGGAGTCCAAGCTGTCACGCGTGTCTATCCGATGGCTGGAAACACTCGTCTGCCTCATCGTGCGCCAACTGAAGCTACTGAGAGCACAATTGCTCAAAGGCCAAAGAAGCGCTCTTGGGTCCTAAATGACCGAGAACTTCTTGTGGCTCTGCATCAGAAACAGGATAAGCATCATTTTTGGCTCAAGCGTCAGATGCAAAGTCTCTTGGTGGATGTAAATCGCATTCGAAATCTTGCCACCAAGAATGCATTTGTCACTCACGAAACCTGTCGGCGATCATGGAAGAGTTTGACCCTGCTCAGTGCTGAAGCAGATCTTCAAGACGATGGCTTTACTGAACGATTAAAGTTTGACTCCACTCCTCCATGGAATGTTGTCCTACGACGAACTCCATCCCTTGAAGACTTTGACTATTCTTCCTCCGCGGCAACTGTGAATGCCAACGTGATCGATGATGAAGACGATGCTACTTCACCACCCCCTACTTCTGCACGCATCGACACTGCACCAAGTTCGTCTGCACCGCCAAACGACAACGACAACCCTGCTGCTTCAACTACTCCTCATGAGGACGAGTAGATGCTCTATGTCTTCAAACCTTTTTGGTCATTACTGACAAAAGGGGAGAAGCGTATGAGTTTGATAGTCTTCAAGCGGGTTCATATGGGCGGTTGCTTTATATTTTGCCTAGTGGTTACAACTCTTGCTTTTGATACATTTCGTTCATTGAGTTGTAACACTTAAACTCGATGGTCGTCTGCTACTTATTTGCTCTTTCATGTGCGATGATAACTTCCGCACTTAGATCATTCCGCACTTAGATCATTCTGCAGACGTCCATTTTCCATTATGCATGCCATTCTTTAAGTTATATCATTTCATGCATAATGAATTATCTTCATAAGTTGAAGAGGATCTCCACAAGTACAACCTGCCATGTGCATTTGCATTTCAAAAGCAAATTACTTATATGCACATCTTCAGGGGGAGCCCTTACCTCTTATGAAGACAATACCCTATCCTTTACAATTTCACATACTTTATTCCCATTGAAAACTTCAACCAGTTTGTCATCAATCACCAAAAAGGGGGAGATTGTAAGTGCATCTAGTGCCACCCCTAGTTGGTTTTGGAGTATTGACGACAAAGTTGGTTGAGGGACTAATCCGTTTGTGAGAATTGCAGGATAATGCAGGTAGTGTCCCCCATTGATTCGGTTTACCTACCGGAGATGACCCCTAAAAATGTATGAAGACATTGAAGACAATGGTGGTATGTGAAGATAGTCACATAAAAGACTATGACATGAGAAGAAATTGAGCGAAGACTATGAAGCGCGAAGACTGTGTTGTTTTGTTGTTTCCTTTTCTTCTTTGTTGAGTCATAGGAACCACCGTACTGTTAAGTGGGGTCCAAGTGAACAAAGTCAGAGTGACTGACGTGATGCTCAACCCAAATCCTATGTCTTCGAGCGAAGACAATGAGAGCAAATCTTATCCAGAGCTGGATGAGTCAGCTTTGCTTGTAGCCCAAGTAAAGTTGACGTGTGTGTTTGAAATCTGACCATTGGGACACGTGTCAGTTCCTTAGTGACCCAGGGTCATTTCGGACATATCAGGTCGGGTTGCCTTGTGGCTATAAATAGCCCACCCCCTACACCATAAATTGGTGGCTGCTCAGAGTTAGTTTACGGCTTTTGTCGTTTTGAGAGCAACCCACCTCGAAGCTTTTGAGAGAGAAATCCTTGCGAGGACAAAGCCCAAACACCCAGAGCCAAAGAGTGTTAGGCATCACTGAAGTCTTTCTGTCTGTGTGACCTGAAGACTTATTACACTTGAGGACTGTGTATCCTCCAGCCGGTTAGGCGTCGCGTTCTGAGCATCCAAGAGTCATTGTGGATTGCCGATGAACGAAGTCTGTGAAGGTTCGGAAGTCTACCTTGAAGACTTACCAGAGTGATTGGGTGAGAACTGTGTGTCCTTAGCTCAAGGGGAATAAGGTGAAGACGCGGTCTTCTGGGTTGAATCTCAGGCTCCCTAACCAGACGTACAGTTGTCACAGCAACTGGAACTGGTCCAACAAATCCTGTGTCTTCAACAAGTGACTGGTTCTATCCCTTCCCTCTTTTACTTTGAGTTTGTCTCTGTGAAGTCATTGCTTATTTGTCTTATCTGTTTGACTTCATTGCTTGACTACTATCGTTGATTGGCTTCATACTATCTTCCATAATGATCCTTACTACCTGCTGCTATTAGTCTTTGTACGTTCACATTATTGCATACTTGAATATGGCTTGCTTGTTGTAGTTTATCTTCCGCTGCATATCAATTAGGTCATTTCTATTGTTTGTCTTCGAAACTTCCACGTTTTGAAGACTTAGATAAAAATCTCCTATTCACCCCCCCTCTAGTCGATAACTAGCACTTTCAGTCCATATCATTCTAGTTTATGTTCCCTAATCAAGATAGAGACACAGTTCAACTCATATATTTTTAAGACACATCAGCATAGGCATAATATAAGTGTGAGAAACTACACAGCATTGGCAGCACTTGTAATGTGCATCACATGAGAACATAACTTTTTATACAACTTAAACTGAAATCAACATAGAGCAAGAAGTTAGAACAACAATCTAGTTAAAGAAATAGGTTTAAAACATACCTATTGCGCCATTGGAGTTTCAATTGGATCCTTCGAATTTGAAAGTAGTTGGTATCAGTAAATACAGTGATGCAACAGCAAAGGAGTATGGACCATAGCTACGAAATCTGACCTGAGAATAGTTGCTCTTCTGCTTTAAACATGGATATTGGGTTAGCTGTGGTGGTCTTTGTGCTTTGGGCACTGCAGTAGCTTTACAAACTGCTCGTGTGGGGGTACTCTGTGGTGGACATGGTGCTTTGTCAACTAGAAGTGGGTTACTATCTGCTGGGGTTGCGGTTAGATGGGTTGTAGCTGGTTCTTTGCCCAACGGTGTAAGTGTGCAATCTGGAAGAGTCTCGATTATGTGTGGTGGGGCTAGTTTGTGGGCCAGTACAACCATGGTTCTATCTGCATCGACGGGTAGCACTGTCTTTTGTGAAGAATGGGTTTTTGCTCCCTTAGATACTGCCATTACCCTCTCCAATTCAAATGGCTGATAAACAAGAAAAGAAATTGAATGTACAGACATTGTATGATAGACAGATGTGGTAATTCACATATATGTTGTCTAACCAAATAGGACAGCATGACACAATTTCACATATATGATGCCTAACTAAACAGGATAGCCTGACACAGTTTCAGATATATGATGGATAACTTAACAGGATATAATGGCATAATTCAACATATGATGAGTACCTAAACAGGATGACATGAAAAAACTATATGATGTCTTTCTAAAATAGGTTGGGATGAAATAATTCACATACATGTTGTCTAAGTATACCGGATGGCATGATACAATTGACATAATTGATTCATATACTAAGCAGCTGGCACTCGCATGTATGATCTCTAAACTAAGCAGATAGAATTCAATATTGTGCATATGATGTCTAAACTAAGCAATGCAAGACACCATATGCATCATATGAGAAATATAAACATTGCAACTTAGAGCATACACCTCAGGTGGGATATAGGATTGGTCATCTGTCTCTGAATCCTCCTCCGAGGAGCTCCCTGTAACCATCGAGATATATGCTTCAACATGTACCATTGCCTGCTCTGAAGACCTTGTTTTCACTCCAGATTTTTCCATAACCGGCTCAAATGGCTGATACACATGAAGAGTAGTTCAACATACACAGATTGTCGACAAATGGAATACGTAATGAAAAAAAAGATGGCATGAGATAAGTCACATATATGATGCCTGGCTCCATGGCTGTGCATAATTCATATATATGATAACTGGCTGAAAAACATGGCATTGCATGATTCACATATCTGATATAGAAAGCAAACAGGAGGCATTCACACAAATCATGTCTAATCTAAGCAGATGGCATGGCAATGCAAGACACCATATGCATGATATGAGCAATATAACCTAGCCAAATTCGAGCATGCAACTCGGGGGGGGGGGTGATAGAGGCAAAGGTGTCCCGTCTTTCGATGATATGGTGGCTATCGTTTTCTATGGGAGTCGACCTTGATGATCCGATTACGAACGTGCGTGACGTCGCGCCTTAGCAATCGCTAAACCAACTTCCAAGGGGTTATTTACCACGCTGGAGCACGATCAACCTGACCACAAGGGTCTGTTTCCTGTGAGCAAACGAAGAACAAGCAAGAAACTGAGATTGCAATCTGGATATTGCGAATATACGATGAAAGCTTTATTGATCAAGATGGGGTTCTGTGACGTCTTGGTCTGGTCGTTGAACACAAACGAAGTACAGGAAGTTGCAGCTATGGCGAACTTTAATCTAAACAAAACCCGAAGTCTAAACGACACCCTAAGGGATGTATATATGGAGGAAGAGGGGGGAATTTGTGGCCCTTGGGGAAGGGTTCCGAAATCAACCCTATCTCTTGTTTCCCCACACATACGGACTCTAAAAACAGCCTATACTCAAGTATTTCGAAAATACATGGGCCTGGCCCAATAATAAGGTGACGCAGCACCTAGAATAGCCTCTGGACGAAAGTTATGAAGTAGCATCTTGTATATTTTGTCCAAGGCTTCATGCACTCATTATGGTGGCTTCAACATCCTGAAATCATCACTTGTAACTCCGTTCTTGTTCCCCTTGCGCATGCCATCATCTCCATGCTTGTTCTTCCTCCAATGTTCATCCTTCTCCAAGCTAGGCCCTTCATTGGTAAGCAAAACAAATGTATCCAATTTAGGCAGCATCATATTCTCATGAACATTAGAATCATTACCAAGAAACAAAAGTACCTCATAATTTAATTGGCGTGCGCGAGCTCTAGTAATTGGTCCAGTATGTATAGCAGCAGGGGCTGTGGGTGTAACAATGGTATTGATGTTCTCATCATCCTCCCCTTCTTGAAATGAAGTCGTCCTCGACGGAAGCTCATCTTCCTCACCCAAATAAAGCTTCAAATCTGCAATGTTAAAAGTGGGACTAACCCCAAAATCTGTAGGCAGCACAAGTTTTTATGCATTATCATTTATTTTCTCTAAAACCTTAAAAGGACCATCAGCACGTGGCATTAGCTTTGACTTGCGCAAATCAGGAAATCTATCCTTAGGCAAATGTAACCAAACAAGATCTCCAGGTGCAAACACAACATGTTTTCTACCCTTATCGCCAGCAAGTTTATATTTAGCATTCATATGCTCAATGTTTTCCTTAGTTAACTCATGCATTTTTAAAATCAATTCAGCATGTTGTTTAGCATCAAAATTAACCTTCTCCGAAGATGGAAGAGACAACAAATCAATAGGTGCACGAGGTAGGAAACCATACACAATTTCAAAAGGGCACATCTTAGTAGTAGAATGCAATGAACGATTATAAGCAAATTCAATATGAGGCAAGCATTCTTCCCACATTTTCTTATTATTCTTCAAAACAGCCCTAAGCATAGTAGACAATGTTCTATTGACTACTTCAGTTTGTCCATCAGTTTGGGGGTGACAAGTAGTACTCAAAAGCAGTTTAGTCCCCAACTTAGCCCATAAACATCTCCAAAAGTGGCTAAGAAATTTAGTATCACGATCTGAAACAATAGTATTTGGCACACCATGCAAGCGAATAATTTCACGAAAGAACAAATCAGCAACATTAACAACATCATCACTTTTATGACATGGTATAAAGTGTGCCATTTTCGAGAATCTATCCACGGCAAAAAATATGCTATCCCTCCCCTTCTTTGTTCGAGGTAAACCTAAAACAAAGTCCATAGATATATCCTCCCAAGGAACACTAGGTACAGGCAAAGGCATATATAAACCATGAGGATTGAGTCATGACTTAGCTTTTTGACATGTAGTGCAGTGAGCAACAAAGCGCTCAACATCCCGTCTCATCTTTGGCCAAAAGAAATGTGTAGCAAGTACGTCCTCCGTCTTCTTCATGCCAAAGTGTCCCATTAATCCTCCTCCATGTGCCTCCTGCAACAACAAAAGAAGAACGGAGCTAGCTGGAATGCATAGCTTGTTAGCACGGAACACAAATCCATCATTAATGATGAACTTGTTCCATGTTCTTCCTTCTTTACAATTCTGCAATACATCTTTAAAATCAGCATCATGCACATATTGATCTTTGATGGTCTCCAAACCAAACATTTTGAGTCAAGTTGTGAAAGCATAGTATAGCGACGAGACAATGCATCAGCAATAACATTTTCTTTACCCTTCTTGTCTTTAATGAGATAAGGGAAAGTCTCAATGAATTCAACCCATTTAGCATGTCTACGATTCAGTTTAGCTTGACTTTTAATATGTTTCAAAGATTCATGATCAGAATGTATAACAAATTCTTTGGTCCATAAATAATGCTACCATGTTTCTAAAGTCCAAACAAGAGCATATAATTCTTTATCATAAGTAGAATAATTCAGACTAGGCCCACTTAATTTTTCAGAAAAGTATGCAACAGGTTTGCCATCTTGTAATAACACACCTCCTAATCCAATTCCACTAGCATCACATTCAAGCTCAAATGTCTTATTAAAATCAGGAAGTTGGAGTAAAGGAGCATGTGTCAACTTATCTTTCAACACCGTGAAGGCTTCTTCCTGTGCGGTACCCGAAATAAAAGGCACATCCTTCTTTGTAAGCTCATTGAGAGGTGCAACAATGGTGCTAAAATCTCTCACAAAATGCCTATAGAATCCAGCGAGGCCAAGAAAACTCCTCACTTGTGTGACCGTTTTGGGCTTCGGCCAACTCAATAGCTTCAATCTTGTATTTATCAACTTCAATTCCCTATGGAGTAACAACATAGCCAAGAAAAGACACTCGGTCGGTGCAAAAGGTGCACTTCCCAAGGTTACCAAACAAACGTGCATCACGTAGAGCAATAAAAACAACACGTAAATGTTCCAAATGTTCCTCCAAAGATCTGCTATAAATCAATATGTCATCAAAGTAAACTACCCCAAATCGTCCAATGAAAGAATGTAAACTTCGTTCATTAGTCTCATGAAAGTACTAGGTGCATTAGTTAACCCAAAAGGCATGACTAACCACTCATATAATCCAAACTTAGTTTTAAATGTTGTTTTCCATTCATCCCCCAATTTCATACGAATTTGATGGAATCCACTACACAAATCAACTTTGGAGAATATTGTAGAGCCACTCAATTCATCAAGCATATCATCTAGCCAAGGAATAGGATGACGATAACGAATAGTAATATTATTAATGCCTCTACAATCAACACACATACGCGATGTACCATCCTTTTTCGGCACTAGAATAATAGGAACAACACAAGGACTAAGGGATTCACGTATATAACCTTTGTCGAGAAGCTCCTGTACTTGACGCATAATCTCCTTCGTCTCCTCTGGATTGGTACGGTATGGCGCACGGTTTGGCAGTGAAGCACCGGGAATTAAGTCAATCTGATGCTCAATCCCTTGAATATGCGGTAATCCCGGTGGCACTTCTTGTGGAAAGATGTCAGCGAACTCCTGCAAAATGTTAGCGACAGCAGAAGGCAAAGAGGAAGGCACGTCCTCAAATGAAAATAATGCCTCTTTGCACACAAAAGCATAGGAAACAGATCTGCTGAAATCTACCTCATCAATGTCAAATTTGGTGGCAAATAAACATGCACTTTTTAATTTAATCTCCGAAGCAACACTAGATGGTTTATTATTAGGTTTCATTTGTTGCTCAAATTCTTTTGCCACAATCTGATTTTCACTCTTATTCTTGTCATGTTTTGCGTTATTAGCTCTATTAATATCATCTTTTAAAATGGAATCAAGAGTCATAGGAAGCAAAGTAATATTTTTATCCTTATGAACAAGAGTATACTGATTGTTTCTACCATGGTGTACATAATTTTTATCAAATTTCCATGGTCGACCAAGTAATAAGGAACATGCTTGCATAGGTACCACATCACAATCAGCATAATCCGAATATGTAGGGATAGTAAAATGCACACGAACAGTACGTGTTACCTTAACCTTGCCGCTGTTGTTGAACCATTGGATGTAGTAAGGATGTGGATGTGGTCTTGTGGTGAGAGATAGCTTCTCCACCATCTCCATGCTAGCCAAGTTGTTGCAGCTCCCTCCATCTATGATGACGCGCACAGAACGTTCCTTCACAACTCCCTTTCTATGGAACAAATTATGCATATGATTTTGCTCAGCTTGTGTAACCTGCACACTCAAAACACGTTGAGCAACTAAACATTCATACCTGTCAGCATCTTCAGGAGCCATGTATTGCATCTCATGATCAGAATCATCTCCACCGTGTTCTTCACTTGTAATAAGGACCAAAGTCTCCTCATCATAGTCACTAGCAGAGTCATACCCACCATCCTTAGTAGCAATCATCAAACACTGAGATTTGCATTCTCACGCATAATGTCCTCTTCCCTTACAACGATAACTAATAATATCACTTGTGTGCCCTGTTGATGCCATGGAAGAAGAAGAGCTCTGTGTAGGCCCGGCAGGTGCGTTCTTGGCAGATAGTGGTGGTTGTGCCTGCTTTCTTGTATCACAGCTGGAGGTGGCACCTGATGGAGGCACTGATGCAGTGGAAGCAGAAGATGCACGCGGTGTCCATGATGAAGGTCGACCTGCAGAAATGTTAGTGCGCGCCATTGCTTGTCGATCCTACACTTCACATTCAGCTTTACAAGCAAGATGGAATAAACGAGTGATATTAGTATACTCCTTATACTCTAGAATGGTCTGAATCTCTCTATTTAATCCACCCATAAAACGTGCAAGCATAGCTTCATTCTCCTCAACAATACCACATCTAATCATGCCAGTTTGTAATTCCTGATAATATTCTTCTACAAAAAAAATTCCTTGTCTTAAACACTGCAATTTTTGAAGCAATTCATGTTGATAATATGGTGGATCCCAACGAGTACGCATAGCAGTTTTCAAAGCAGCCCAAGTAGTTGGAATAGGATATAATCTACAATGTTCAGACCACCATACACATGCAAAACTAGTGAAAGCACAAACAGCAGCAGCAACCCGTCTCTCCTTGGGATATTGCAAACATGTAAAACGTTGTTCAGTTTCTAACTCCCAAGTAAGATATATATCAGGAACATATCTACCCTCAAATGGTGGAATATTCAATTTCAGTTTAGGAATATGGTCATTATCTCGTAATTGAGGTGGTGGTGCAGGCCTACCGTTGCGAATATATACCTGAGGTCGACCTGTTGGTGGTGGTGCTGGTGGTTGCATGTAGTTCTGATTTTGATCAACCTCATCCTCGTAATAATCCTCCACCTCTGCAGTAGCAGGAGGAGCTACAGAAGCACCAATAGCAGTAGCAGCGGCACCAGAATTTTGTCCTGGCTCAATAGGAACATGTTGTGCTCGCCCTACTGTATCACGGCGTAGAACTGGTTGTGGGTGACGTTTGAGTAATTCGTCGAACTTGGCGTCCAACTTGGTGTCAATTGTCTTCTCAATGTCATCCATCCTCTCCAATGCCTTTCCAAAACTGGCCATCACGTCTTCCACCTGTTGACCCAACATTTGATGAAACTTAACATGAAGCTCCTTGTTCGTCAGGTTCTCCCAATCAGTCTCATCGGCTTGTGATACTCCCATGGTTAGCAGCAAATAGAAAGACACAAGAATATGATCCTATAGACTACTAAGAAGTGGTGGTAGTGTATCACAAACCCGTCAAGCAAATCTCAAATTCTTACCAGTTCTTACCCAGCAACAGGAGGTGATCGGCAAACGTTGTAGTCAAAACTCACAAAGCTTGGATAAAGTAATTACCAGGGAGAGTCAAACGCAAGACGTAGATGTATGTGGACCTGGGAATGCTTATAATATGGTAGCAAAAAGGGTCAGCAATAATCAATTCAGAGATGCAAAGTTGAATAAATGCTCAACGACAGTACTGTGCTGGTCCTAGGATAGACCATGCTAGAGACGCGAGCCTAGAACACTAACAAAATCACGACGCGACACGTAATCAAGGGAGGAGCACACTCTGAATTTTCTTTTCTCTTTTTTCACTTTTTTTGAACTTTTTTTCCTCTTTTTTTTGCTCCGCAACAATTTTTTTCGAAAAAGTCTACAAATGGCCTAAAAACTGCCTAGCCAGAATTTTTCAGACTTAGTTTTTTTTTTGAAATTGGAACTATTTTTCTTTTATGGGTAGCGCGGAAGTTGGGGAATCTGCCTTGTTCACGACTCGTAGTATCGCGTGCTCTGGAATTCGAAGATAAAGGAAGAAATACTGGAGTCGGACTAGGACTGGTGGCGGAGATGAATATAGTGGAACTCGCACTGGTGATGGTATATGACGGTGGTATATGTGGACTCAGATTGGTGGTGGTATATGAACTCGGATTGGTGGTGGTATATGGACTCAAATCGGTGATGGTATATGGACTCGGATTGGTGGTGGTATATGGACTCGGATAGGTGGTGGTATATGCACTCGGATTGGTGGTGGTATATGGACTCTGATCGGTGGTGGTATATGGACTCGGGGAAGTAGCGGATAAGCGGTGGTGGTTATGGCAGGGCGATGATGATTGAGCGGCGGCAGCGTGAAGACGTGTGAACTGAACTCGAAACTCTAAGAACTAGACCTAAGACCAGCAACTTGACACGACGAAGCAACCGCAAATTCAACAATGCAAATACAGAAAATATTATGCAATGGCTGAGACTGGTTCGGATATGATGACCTAACCCTAATTTTTTTGTGGCTTTTTCGTGGACTATAGGTATGAAGAACAAAATCGATCTAAACTACGAAAAACTATAAAATCTCACCGAGCAACCTGGAAATCTGATACCACTTGATAGAGGCAAAGGTGTCCTGTCTTTCGATGAGATGGTGGCTATCATTTTCGGTGGGAGTCGACCTTGACAATCCGACTATGAACATGCGTGACGTCGCGCCTTAGCAATCGCTAAACCAACTTCCGAGGGGTTATTGACCATGTCGAAGCACGATCAACCTGACCACAAGGGCCTGTTCCTGCGAGCAAACGAAGAACAAGCAAGAAACTGAGATTGCAATCTGGATATTGCGAATATAAGATGAAAGCTTTATTGATCAAGATGGGGTTCTGTGACGTCTTGGTGTGGTCGTTGAACACAAACGAAGTACGCGAAGTTGCAGCTATGGCGAACTTCAATCTAAACAAAACTCAAAGTCTAAACGACGCCCTAAGGGCTGTATATATGGAGGAAGAGGGGGGAATTTCGTGGCCCTTGGGGAAGGGGTCCGAAACAAACTAATGCGGAGCATCCCACATTCATCCCCATGTAAACTCCGACTACTCTCCACGCCCCAAGAGGACATATGACAAGACCTCGAGCATACGCCATTGGACACAAGGTGAATTCACTCCTCTTTGAACCGTCACTTTCTTCATGTGAGACATGGATACTACCTCATGCATGGACCTTACATACACGGGTACAACCAAGATGACCATGGAGAATCCAAGGACCAAGGCCAAGCATGGAAGAGAAGACGGAACAAAGGAGAAGAAGAAGATGGGGCGGCTGCTGGAGCCAGGCCGGACATCCGGACCACCGTCTGGATCATCCGGGCTCAGCCGGATCATCCGGATCCTCCCCCTAATCGTCCGGGTAACTGCGCCGAACACACCCGAAGGCTTCCTCCGAAGCCAGATCATCCGGACCCCTGACGCCCGGATCATCCGGGACCCCGTCCGTATAATCCGGCCTTGCCTGCGCACATGACTTGGGCCGAGGCCCGTGTACCCCTTCGCCCCTCACTTACCCATTCGTGGCTTAGCACTATAAATGGACCTCCTCCTCCCCATTTTGAGGGTTAGCATTGGTTTAGCTCATTTGAGATAGAGCGTTGCTCATCCATACGGATCTCCTCCTCGTGAGAGACCGCGGCCTCTTCGGAGCAGATCCACCATGGATTCAAGAACCCTTTATGGAAAGATCCCTCATGGATTCAAGACCTCCTCTCGGAGATGAGCTACCGCCACTTGTATCGTCCTTTGTTGGATTTGGACCGTGAATCTCTTTGTGTTCCTTGGATCTAGCACGTGTGTGATCATATTCGTGTTGGTTGAGTGTTTCTCTCGTTTTCCCCCGTGATTTCCCTCGTGTTCTTCTGCGCGTTCCTCGTGTTCCTCGTAGGGATCCTCTCCAAACGTGAAAGATCGGCCCCTAGGGTTCTACCCTACATCATCTTGGTATCATGAGCCAAGTTGATCACGTTTTTGGAGCCCCTACCCCATGTTTTCTAGCTTGATTTTGTTGATTTCGTCCTAAATCCAAAAATCCCCACCAAAAATAGCCGCTAAATTTTTTGTGATTTGCTGGTTTTGATGATGTTTTGTTGATTTTGATCCGTGGATTTACTTGGTTTCAAGTGGATCTAGCTTCTCCCCAAGTTTCCCCACCTTCCATCCACGAAATCTTCGCAATTTTGCCCCTGAAAATCATCCATTTCCGCCCAAAAATTCGTCCCCGAGAGGAAATCCCGAGAAGTTTGACCTGCCCAGATCATTCGGACCTTCTCCCGGATCATCCGGACACCTCCCGGATCAGTTGGACCCTCTACCGGACGTGCGGATATCCCACGCGCCCGAATTCCCGTACCGGAGCTGACGAACCCGGATCATCCGGAAGTACTGATGCGGAGCATCCCACGTTCATCCCCATGTACACTCCGACTACTCTCAAAGCCCCAAGAGGACATATGACGAGACCTCAACCATACGCCATTGGGCACAAGGTGAACTCACTCCTCTTCGAACCGTCACTTTCCACATGTGAGGCATGGCTACTACCTCACGCATGGACCTTGCATACACTCAGGTACAACCGAGACGACCATGGAGGATCCAAGGACCAAGGCCAAGCATGGAAGAGGAGAAGGAAGAAGAAGCAGGGACAAGCTTCTGGAAAGCCCGGAATTTCCGGCCTCAGCCCGGACCCTCCTGCCTGCCCGGAACCTCCGGCCCCCGGAGTCCAAGCCAGCCCTGAGCGCGCCAACTCTCTGGATAGCCCGGAACCCGGCCGGAACCTTCCCGGAACTTCCGGCCCCGCCCAAAACTTCTAGCCTGCCTGCATGCAAAGACTCGGGCCGAAGCCCATGTAACCTCTTTCCCACTTACCCCTTCGTGGATTAGACTATAAATAGACCACCCCTCGTCCTAGTTAGAGTTAGCAAAGGATTAGCTCATTTGAGATAGAGCTTTGCTCATCCGTACGGATCTCCTCCTCATCAGAGACCGTGGCCTCTTCAGAGAAGATCCACCATGGATTCAAGACCCCTTTACAGGAAGATCCCTTGTGGATTCAAAACCTCCTCTCGAAGATGAGCTACCGCCACTTGTATCATTCGTTGTTGACTTTGGATCTCGTGTATCTCTTTGTGTTTCTTTGATCTAGCACATGTGTGATCATATTCTAGTTGGTTGAATGTTTTTCTCTTGTTTTTCCCCATGATTCCCCTTGTTTCCTTCCGCGCGTTCTTCGTGTTCCTCGTATGGATCCTCTCCAAACGTGAAAGATCGGCCCCTAGGGTTCCGCCCTACATCATCTTGGTATCATGAGCCACGTTGATCACGTTTTTGGAGCCCCTACCCTTTGTTTTCTAGCTTGATTTTGTTGATTTCGTCCTAAATCCGAAAATCCCCACCAAAAATAGCCCCCAAATTTTTTTTGTGATTTGTTGGTTTTGATGATGTTTTGTTGATTTTGATCCATGGATTCGCTGTGTTATGAGTGGATCTAGCATTACCCTTCTTTTCCCCCATTTCCATCCACGAAATCATCTCAATTTTGCCCCTGGAAATCGTGTTTTTCTGCCCCCGTTCTTAGATCTGGAATTTAGGGTTCGTCCCAGACGAAATTCCACGACCCCCGGAACTTCCGTCCTCCCCTGGAACTTCCATCCCACGGAACTTCCGTCCTTACCCCGGAACTTCCGGGCTAAGTAGAGAGTTTACCCAAAGTCCCCAGACTTTTTCCGCGACCCCCGAAACTTCCTGCCACCCCCGGAACTTCCGGCCTAACCAGAAACTTTCCCCGAAATTTCAGCATCAGCCTCTTTCACCTTTTTCATCATAACTTTTCGCTCCAAACTCCAATTTGAGTGTTCTTTGGCTCGTTTTTAAGCTATCAACGTGCCCGAGGTCCTCACGTTGGTTTTACCACCTTCTGACTCCATCAAATTTTTGTAACTTTGGCATCTTTGCCTAGGCCTTCCACCATAACATCTGCATTGCCACCACCGACTTCCGCAACCTAACCCATTTGGTTCCCCATAGCATTTGAGGTTGTTTGAGTAGTGACTTGAGTCTCCTAAGGTGTTTAGGATACTTAGGAACGGTTGCTTCTTCATCAACCACCACCCTAACTTCCGCATAGGCTTGCCCACCATACACTTCCGCCACCCCAACTTAACCCAATTTTGTTGTGTTGAGAGTTGTGTCTCCTAAGGTGTTTCGGCTACTGTCGGTGTCAAAACCGGCGGATCTTGGGTAGGGGGTCCCGAACTATGCGTCTAGGCGGATGGTAACAGGAGACAAGGGACACAATGTTTTTACCCAGGTTCGGGCCCTCTCCATGGAGGTAAAATCCTACTCCTGCTTGATTAATATTGATGATATGGGTAGTACAAGAGTTGATCTACCACGAGATCAGAGAGGCTAAACCCTAGAAGCTAGCCTATGGTATGATTGTTGTTCGTCCTACAGACTAAAACTCTCCGGTTTATATAGACACCGGAGAGGGCCTAGGGTTACACAGAGTCGGTTACAATGGGAGGAGATCTTCATATGATATCGCCAGGCTTGCCTTCCACGCCAAGGAAAGTCCTATCCGGACATGGGACGAAGTCTTCAATCTTGTATCTTCATAGTCCGGGAGTCCGGCCAAAGGTCATAGTCCGGCCATCCGGACACCCCCTAATCCAGGACTCCCTCAGTAGCCCCTGAACCAGGCTTCAATGACGACGAGTCCGGCGCGCAAATTGTCTTCGGCATTGCAAGGCGGGTTCCTCCTCCGAATACTTCATAGAAGATGTTGAACAAAAGGATAGTGTCCGGCTATGCAAAATAAGTTCCACATACCACCGTAGAGAGAATAATATCTGAACAAATCTAATCTGCTGACGTATTCCGTAGCATGACATCACGCCACGGCCAAGCCTTTATTCGAATCATTTTACTGTTCCACCTCAGCGCGTTTAGCGAGGCGGTTTCCTTGGCACGTCTTGTCAAAGCAAAGATCGTGTCCTTATATTCCCGGATTCTCATCAATACGAGCGTGGGTAACCCAACCGTGCCTTTGGTATGACTCCCTAATTGAAAGCGAGTCCCAAACGGTTACGGGGAGGGCTCTTGGTATTCAACCTCTTTATAAAGAG
This sequence comes from Triticum aestivum, assembly GCF_018294505.1. Classification (NCBI taxonomy): domain Eukaryota; kingdom Viridiplantae; phylum Streptophyta; class Magnoliopsida; order Poales; family Poaceae; genus Triticum; species Triticum aestivum. The sequence goes on from NC_057813.1 coordinate 298,916,458, forward strand.
ACCAAGGCTCGACTCCTTTCTTTTCAATTCAATCGAATCCGCCCCTCGCCTCGAGTTCCAACACCCAAAGCTCCAGTTTTAGGCTCTTCGGACCTTCGATGATGTCTGGCTCCGACCTTCAAGGCCGGTAGATGCCTTCCTCCATTACGGAAGAAGACGTGCGAAAGCTGAGAGATGCCAGGTATCTAACCGGCGAAATCTCGCATAGGTTGCCTGCTCAAGGGCAGGCCATTCCCACTCCCCAGCCCGGTGAGAGCGTGGTGTTCACATTTCACTTCCTTCGGGGGCTAGGCTTCCCGATTGATCCCTTCGTGAGGGGGCTTATTGATGTAGGGTGGAACCCTATGTGGATGATCTTTCACGTTTGGAGTGGATCCTACGGGGAGACATGAAGAACGAGCGGAAGAACGTGAGGAAATCACGGGGAGGAACGAGGGAAAACACTCAACCAACAAGGAATCGGTCACACAAGTGCTAGAACAAAGAACACAAAGAGATACACGAGATCCAAAGTCAACAAAGGTAAGGATACAAAGGTAACCGATCTTCTCCGTGAGGAGGTCTTGAATCCACAAGGGGATCTTCCCACGAGGGGGTCTTGAATCCGATAGGATCTTCTCCGAAGAGGCCACGGTCTCTCATGAGGAGGAGATCTGATGGATGAGCGAAGCTCTATCTCTAACTTGAGCTAAATCAACGCTAACCCTAGCTAGGAGGAGGTGGAGGAGTATATATAGTCTATGTCCACGAAGGGGAAAGTGAGGGAGAGGATACATGGGTCTCGGGCCCGAACACTGTGCGCAGACAGGTACCGGACGTCCGCTGGGGGCCGGTCGTCTGGTGGCTCAGGAGGGACCGGAGGTCCGGTAATCTCCGGACTTCCGTTGATTTGGCTCGGGTCCAGGGGCATCGGACGTCCGAAGGATTCCGGTCGTCCCGTCGCCGGTCATCCGTTGGATCCGGTCTTCCGCTCGCTATAGCCTGGTACTTGGCGCAGGTTTGCTTCAGGTGCCGGTCATCCGGTGGAGGCCAGACGTCCGCTCGAGGACCGGTCGTCCGGAGTGGGCCGGACGTCCGCTCGCTGGAGCTTCTTCGGCAGCTCCATCTCTTGGTCCTTGTACTTGGCATCCTCGCTAGCTCGTCCGTTGGATGTGGTGGCTCCGTGGCTTTCCTCTAAGTACCTGGTCATGCATAGAACACACGTTGGAGGTAGTAGCCATCTCTCACATGTAGAAAGTGATGGTTCGGAGAGGAGCGAGTTCACCTTGTGTCCAATGACGTATGTTCGAGGTCTCGTCATATGTCCACTTGGGGTTTGAAGAGTGGTCGGAGTGTACATGGGGATGAACGTGGGATGCTCCGCATCATCTCCCCCCCCTTGGGAAAGATCCGACCTCGGATCGTGATCCTCATCACCATGGAAACGGTTGTCGTAGACGGACTTGTAGTTGGACGAAGTTGAAGACATGGCGCCATCCGAGTAGTCCAAGGTGTCGCCGGAGTGATAGACATGCAAAAAGAGCAACCACAAGCAACACTCAGAAATACAATGGTTAGCGCACACAAAGTGTCCATCATGTAAGAATGAGTCCGTGCGACAAGATTGGTCGTGACAAAACGCATGAAGCTTAACAAGATGATCTAGAATGAGATGCAAAGCATTCATGGGAGGAAATGCAATCATTGTGCACACAAATGTGTTGTAAATATGATCAATGCAACCACGATGCAAAATGATGTCATAGTGAGACGGTTTGTCAATAGCATGAATATGGCAATGGATGCTCAATATGTGTATGTTATCATGCAATTGATGATAAGCAATATGATCACGATGTATGAATATGCCATCAAGGAAGATCACAACAAATTTGCTAAGAAAATGCACAAGCTCATATATCATGGATGACATGGGAATAGATGCAACAAGACAATCATAATGTGTGTCAATCCATGCATAGGGTGCAAACTTGTGGTGAGTATGATAAGTCCATCGAGCATGACATGTATGAGCACAATCAACAAATATAGAGGTGTTGGTGTACCAAAGCTCGATGTCGAGGCATGGGTAGAGTTTCGAAGGTGCATCCAATAAGTGCGAGCGCTCCTCAATGTGAAGGTCCATGTAGCCAATCTCCAATGTCGCTCCTCCATTCACGAGATGTATCATGTAGACAACAAGAAGTAAACAACAATGAAAGAGTGACCCATCCAATATGCGCATTTGAGGATGGATCAAAGAGAAGGAGTTCACCTTTAGGAGTGTCTCAAGGATGATGTAGTTGCACATCTTGTATGCCTTGACATAACCAAAATGTCTCGTGATGTTACCGCCTTGTGAATCCTTCAAAACGAAAGAACATGACAAACACTCGGAAAAACAAATGAGGTTAGCGGAAGTGCAAAACCTATCATTCATGTGGTAAGATACCCAACAAGTGTATGCATCATGCTCATCACAAGAAAGTACAAGGGAGCATTTCATAGTATGGAGGCATATGATGCAAGAACAACCAAATGCAATAGGCTCAATCAAACAAGCATGCATCACAAGTAAAGTGTCCAAGTCTCCAAGATCAATAAGCATAGTAAGTTGGCACTCAATACAAGGTGATATGAGAGATGCAACTAATGGAGAGAAGAGGTAATGATCATGATAAATCAAGTGAGAGGCATGAACATATATGTCATCAACCCAAGAAAGCAAGTGATAGTGGAACATGGGTGATGCAACCAAGCAATCATAGCGATCAAGTCAAACATGCTAGTAGTGCAAAGATGCAACATACTAGAAGGAATCATGGCAAGCATGTCATGTGTGCAAATAGTGGGCATGAATAATTCACATGTCATAGCACAAGCATGAAAGCAAGATGTGAGGAACATAGCATGAATGTATTGGTGAGAAGCCATATGTAAATAGCAATGGGTCATCATGACTCTCCCAACACAACAAACATCGATAGCATGGGGCACATGATAAACATGGCAATAGCAACAAGGATCTCCACCAAGCATGCAAATACACATAGGGTCAATCATGGGTAGATGCAAGCAAGGGTCACAATTGCATGGAAAATGCATATAAGCAAGTATAACATGCAAAGTGAACACGGGAAAATGAGCATAAGGTGACAAGTGGTAAATAGCCCATAGCCGTGTGACAGCCAAGTAGAAGAGATGTGCGTAGTCCTTGCGCGAAGGGAACAGTGGTAAGGATAGTCCACGGGATCCCAAGTCATCGTTGCTCTCAAGAGCTCGTTTCGTCAACTCATGGGATTGTGAGGTTGGCGAGTGTTCATAAGTACCTACACAAAACAAAGACAAAGAGAAAATTGTGTGTGCATGGTATATGTACACATCATCCATCATGATGCGCACGGGCATGTGTCGGTTAGCACAAAATATCCAATGCTCAAATAAATGAGATGCGTGATATAGAAACATGTCATCCATCATGATAGGTTTGTTGTTATGTATAGCATAATGGAGACTCAAATTGTGTAATGCATCACGAGCAATATCTAGAGCATTGTTATTCATGGAATGCATATGGTGCAAGCAATCATGGAAATCATGCAAGGTATGAAATGCATCAAGATCTCCTAATATGTATGAGGAAACTATGGGGGTCTCCTCATGACTATTATTGGAAACATCACATGGAGAATATTGACAACATCCAAAACAATGCATATTTGGAACAATGTGATCATGGCCTGGCATAGTAGATGAATTTCACAAGTCATGTAAAGGAAGCATGGCAATATCATCACATGAAAAACAAATGCCAATAACCATTGGCTTGTCATCTATGCCATATGTGCAAATAGGATTTATCTTAATGGGGCATGCATAGTTACTATGTTGAGATTGTAATGATGCAATATGGGAGATCTCACTCATAGCATATGACAAGGTCAATGGATTGTCAAACATGAAGTGACCAATAGAATTTTCACAAGATATCCTATGAAGCATAGCATCACAACTAGGCAACTCAACATGCTCATCATCATATTCATCATAAATAGGTAATTCAAGGCATGAAGAAGTTTCACTAGCATGAAGCATGGTAATAGGTGGGTCAACATCATGGGAGCAATCAAGGTCAAGAGAGTCCACTAGTGGGACAAGAGAAGCACCATCACCTATGTTACCTTTGGAGCGTCGCTCATGTGTTGTAGGTGAGGTGTTGAAGATCATCTCGTTGTCATCTTCATCTTGATGGAACCATGTGGGGGTGTATCATCGTCCACCATGGCCATCGTCGCCTTCAATGGAGGAATAGACTCGTCAAGGATAGGCATGTCGTCATGTAGGAGACCTGGCACCAAAGAAGAAAACACACTAGGAGTAGAGGGTAAGTCGTTAGAAATCATAGTGGCCTCACATGCCGTGTCAACTACCTCACTCTCTAAGTATTGTGGCTCACTCACTCCCTCAAGGATGCTCTCACTCACATGGTTGGTGGAGTCACTCAAATGGCGCTCAACCTCACATAGGATGTGTGGCATGCTCTCATATGTGGGGCTAGTGGTGGTCACACTCATCCTCTCATAGGAAATGCTCTCAATGTCACGTATGGTGGAGTCACTCATGTCACTCATATGGTTGTGGCTCTCCTCACATGGCACTTGGGGCATCTCAACATATGTGGGTGTCGGAGAGATGTTGGTGCAAATGTCTCCATGCGCGGTCACGTAGCTTGACTCGGAGGAGGAGTCCAATGTGGGCGTCGTCTTCATGTTGTTGAAGAGGTTCGCACTCGTCGCCGTGGTCGAAGGGGATGGCCCTTGCTCGACCGTCTTGTCACCGTCTTGGTGTTGGAGGCCCATATGATGTGGCACCTCGTAGCTCGTCTCCATGACCGAAGGGAATTTCCCATGCTCGGCCATCGTCCTTGGGGGGCTTCCGAAGATGGAAGTGTCGCCCTCGCTCGTAGGTGGTCGCCTTGGACTTGATGAAGTCGTTGTAGGCGTACTCGTGGGAAGTAGGCGAAGATGTCGTACGTCCAAAGGCGAAGATGCCTCGATAGCACTTGGCGAAGATGCCAAAGTGGTTGGTGTAGCCGTAGCGCCGTCTTGGTGGTGCTCGTCTCGCGGTCTTCTCTTGTGCTTATGAAGCTTCGACTTGGCGTGAAATAGGGCTTGTTGGGACTTGTGCACTTGCGCTTGTGGAGCATCTTCATGATGATGGTGTCGTTGTCGCGCTTGAGCTCGAAGGCATTCGTCGTCGTTGTGCACATGATGCTTGGAGGTGACTTGCCCTTCATGACAATGTGGATCACGAACGTGATGGTGGTCGCCATGTAGATGTTGACTTGGATGACTTGCGCTTGCATCTTGTTTGCGCTCCGAAGACTTGTGGCTTGAATGTCGCCGCCTTGAAGATGACGAAGGGGAAGTAGACTTGAGCAAGGTCCGAATCTCCTCCATCCTTGCATCTTGCTCCTCTTTATGTGCGGCGAGCTTCTTGTCGATGTAGTCCCTTCTCCTTGCTTCGGAGTGATGAATGTCGATGGAGATGTTCTCGATGCGCTCTCGCAATCTTGATTGTGTGCCTTGCACTTGTCATTGTAGATCGAAGATAGACTCTTTGGTTATGTAGTTGTTCACGCCGTCGTTGTTGTCGAGGACCGAAGAGGAAATGCCTTGCCTATCCATCACAAGACTCGAGCAAATATGAGTGGGAGAAAGAGAAGAACTTATACCAATGTACCTTGACCGATGTTGAAAATGAATCAAGTTCACTCAAATGTGGACAATGAAATAGCACTATTGGTACCAATTCTTGTCGGTTCTCACACCTACACAAGTAAAAGCTTATAGTGGAGCTCGGTGAGGATAGTGGCACAAAAATTTGATGTAAAATGTTAGCAAGAGTCAATAATGTTGAAAGAGATTCACAAATTCGCAAGTGAAACAAATGGACCAATAGCAATATGTGGCACACGGAAACACACACACGGATAGATAAATGGGGTCGTGCAACCAAGGAATGAGCACAAAATGTGGAATCCACGGAAAACGCTCGTGTTGCACAACTCAAGAGAGACGCTAGCACGATTGCTCAATAGGCGGATACGACACTTGTGCACAACCTATAAGATGCAAAATGGATAAACTTTTCTATCCCAAGTATGCTATGTATGTATGGTTCCCGGTGTTTCTCTCAAGATGATCCAAGATGATCGGATATGACAATCTTATATGCAATGTGGTATGATGCTATGGCACTTGCTTACAAGCTTCTTTGCTCTTTCTTTTTTGCTTAAAAGCTTTATTCTATTTTTCTTCTATGGCCACTTTTGCACAATGCACAAACCAAGATAGCAATTGTGTATATGCGGGAACAAACTTGTGACACAAGATATGATACCAATATGATATGGTATGTATGCAATGGGAAGTATGATCACTAATGTGCACAAGTAACGTTGCCGGCAATACTCAAATGGCTAGTCTCGATAGGCAAGTAACGCAAAATGGGCTAGGGGTTAACAATGCAATTTGCAAGGGGAATATACAATGGTGTCGTCGAGGTTACCGTCCTTTGCGATGATGAGTGGCGGTGTTGCCGATGTAGACCCGTTCCTAGTTAGCCGAAACACCCTAGGAAACGGAAAAACCACAAACTCAAAATCTCAAAGGCAAATGTCAAATGGTGGTAGCGGGAATGCGGTGTTGCTTTGCACTTGGCAAAACGGAACTGGGGTGATGGGCTATACACGTGTCGGAGTTGAAGTTGTCGTCCCTAAGTAGCCGAAACACCTTAGGAGACACAAGCCACAACTCAAACAAAATTGGGTTAAGTTGGGGTTGGTGGAAGCGTATGGTGGGTAAGCCTATGCGAAAGTGGTGGTGGTGGTTGATGAAGAAGTAATCGTCCCTAAGTAGCCGAAACACCTTAGGAGACTCGAATCACTACTCAAGCAACCACTAATGCTAAATGGAACAAAATGGGTTAGGTTGCGGAAGTCGGTGGTGGCTATGCGGATGATATGGTGGAAGGCCTAGGCAAACTTGCCAAATTTTAGAAAATTTGATGGAGTCAAATGATGTTGGTGGTATTTTTGTGGGAAGGGGGATGTCAAGAGCTTCAAAACAAGCTAAAGAACGTCAAAATTGGAGTTCGGATGAATTAGTTACGGCCGAAACAAGAATCAGCCGAAGTCAAAACCTACAGGTAGCGGACGTCCGCTAATGGACGGATGTCCGGTGGCCGGACGTCCGGTCGGGTCGGAAATCCGCGGTTTCAGCTCGGGATCGGGGTTCCGGACGTCCGGTAAGTAGCGGTCGTCCGGTGGTTCCTGCGGCTCCGGACGTCCGGTAAAGTGGCGGTCGTCCGGTGGGTCGGGGTCAACGCGGGATTTGAGCTCCGGGACGCGATTTTGGGCAGAAAATGGAGATTTCGGGGCCAAAATTCGCGGGAATTCGTGGATGAAAGATGGGGAAACTTAGGGAAATGCTAGATCCACTCGAAACCAAGCAAATCCATGGATCAAAATCAACAAAACATCATCAAACCAACAAATCACAAAAAAAAATTGGGGCTATTTTTGGTGGGGATTTTCGGATTTAGGCAAGAACACACAAAATCAAGCTAGAAAACACGGGGTAGGGGCTCCAAAAACGTGATCAACGTGGCTCATGAGACCATGATGATGTAGGGTGGAACCCTATGTGGACGATCTTTTACGTTTGGAGTGGATCCTACGGGGAGACACGAAGAACGAGCGGAAGAACACGAGGAAATCACGGGGAGGAACGAGGGAAAACACTCAACCAACAAGGAATCGGTCACACAAGTGCTAGAACAAAGAACACAAAGAGATACACGAGATCCAAAGTCAACAAAGGTAAGGATACAAAGGTAACCGATCTTCTCCGTGAGGAGGTCTTGAATCCACAAGGGGATCTTCCCACGAGGGGGTCTTGAATCCGATAGGATCTTCTCCGAAGAGGCCGCGGTCTCTCACGAGGAGGAGATCCGATGGATAAGCGAAGCTCTATCTCTAACTTGAGCTAAATCAACGCTAACCCTAGCTAGAAGGAGGTGGAGGAGTATATATAGTCTATGTCCACGAAGGGGTAAGTGAGGGAGAGGATACATGGGCCTCGGGCTCGAACACTGTGCGCAGACAGGTACCGGACGTCCGCTGGGGGCCGGTCGTTCGGTGGCACAGGAGGGACCGGACGTCCGGTAATCTCCGGACTTCCGTTGATTTGGCTCGGGTCCAAGGGCACCGGACGTCCGAAGGATTCCGGTCGTCCGGTCGCCGGTCATCCGTTGGCTCCGGTCTTCCGCTCGCTGTAGCCTGGTACTTGGCGCAGGTTTGCTTCAGGTGCCGGTCGTCCGGTGGAGGCCGAACGTCCGCTCGAGGACCAGTCGTCCGGAGTGGGCCGGACGTCCGCTCGCTGGAGCTTCTTCGGCAGCTCCATCTCTTGGTCCTTGTACTTGGCGTCCTCGCTAGCTCGTCCGTTGGATGTGGTGGCTCCGTGGCTTTCCTCTAAGTACCTGATCATGCATAGAAGACACGTTGGAGGTAGTAGCCATATCTCACATGTAGAAAGTGATGGTTCGGAGAGGAGCGAGTTCACCTTGTGTCCAATGGCGTATGTTCGAGGTCTCGTCATATGTCCACTTGGGGTTTGGAGAGTGGTCGGAGTGTACATGGGGATGAACGTGGGATGCTCCGCATCACTTATGTTTTATTATGGGCTGGAATTTCACGACTTAGCTCCTGAGTCCATCCTCCAAATCTCATCGTTCATTGTCGTGTGTGAGGCCTTCCTCTATATTACTCCTCACTTCAGATTGTGGCTTAGAACCTTCAATGTGGAACCGAAGATGATCGAGGGGCAGCACGCTGAGTGCGGAGGAGCTATCATAAGCAAGATGGCCGACGCTCCATGGCCCGATGGCTCTTTCCAAGAGGAGTTCGGCTTATGGCAACGGGACTGGTTTTACATCATAGCCCCCAGGGGCACCACATGGGTGGCGCCACCTGCCTTTCGCTCGGGTCCCCCACCACGGCTAGCGTCATGGGTCAATGAAGGGCTTATCTGGGGGCCGTCCAAAGACGTGCCCTTGCTGCAGGACCGCATTCGAGATCTCCTAGAAAGAGATATCAACTTGACCGTAGTGGCGCAAGTTATGCTGATTCGCCGCATGCTGCCCTGCAAACGTCGCCCTCTCCGCCTGTGGGAATTTAATCCGGAGGGACCGCGAGTCCTCCAACACTTTATGGGCACGAGGCCCGTGGAGATGTACAAATTGTTCTTCGGATCACAAGCAAGGTGTCCGGACTTGTCCGAGGACGCAGGTCTGAGCTGCAATCGCCCGAATGCTCAAGTAAGTAGCCCCGTATTTGGACACACCATCCGTATTTTCATCATAAAATTGCCCTTAACAGAGCTATCCTTTGAACAGGAGTGGATAGCGAAGGCAAAGCTTATCAGGTGTCCAGCCCCCCTGCGTGAGACCGCGCCGGATCCCGTGTTAACCAGGATGCTGGAGATTGTGCTTTCGGCAGAAGGCGAAGAGGGGAACCAAGGAGCTACCGCCTCCGCGAAGGAGGCTGTCAGGAAGGGAGGAATCGAGAATTCCCCCAACCCGGGAAAGAAAAGGACTGCCTCTGAAGACCCAGAGGGGATGGCCTCAAAACGAGTGAAGAAATCTTCGCCAGAGGATCCGGCGCTGGAGAATGCCCCGGCCGCATTGCGCCCTCAAGGGGATCAGCTCTCCCCCGAGCCGTAAGTACAGAGAGGGGTTCCAAAATGAGTGACATCCATGTTTTATTTCTGAGGAAGATAACCGAAATATTACCTTGTAGTTCGGATCTCAACCCTTCTCAGCAGAGCTCATCTTCAGGGGATCTTCGTCCGGAGATGATGGAGAGCGAAACGCCTCCCCTAGCTGCACCGTCTTATGAGGCGGGCGACCCCGAGGTGTCGTCTCGGAGGGTTTTTCCAAGTCCGGACCCTGAAAAAGGTCGTTAGGCTAGTCCGGCACCCTCTGGTGCACGGTCAGAGGGGCTGAAGGATCTGCTCGGGCGAGCATCCATCTCAGAAGAACACCGTATGTTGATGAACATGGTGATTGGAAGGATTTCATCCGCGGAAAGCGGATTGTACGAGGCCGCCAGGAGTTTACTGACAGGCTCTAAGGTACGTGAAAAGGCGTACCTTTTGGTAGAGCCGCATATATAAAATGCGCCCTGTATAAATAGTAGCCCCTGAGACTCTGTGTGTCGTCAAAAGTGATGGCGCACAGAGGATCATAACCCCAGGTATAATATGTCACCTTTTTATGAAGGTGGCGAGGCGTTCGGTGGCTAGCCGGACTGATGAATCTGCCGAGCTAAAGCGGCAACTTGACGTAGCGGATGCCGACATTGTGCTTGTAAATAAGCGGCTAGACGAGGCACAAGGTATGTTCCAAAGACATCTGATAAGAGGAGTTCGATGCTCGTGCCTTATAAGATATGTGCTTAATGTAGATGGTGTTGCTGCCGTGGAGAACCTTCGGGCGGAACTTGCCCGAGCCAAGGAGCAAGCAAGGAAAAGTGATGCGGCTGCCGTTAAGGCGGCTGAAGAGCTAAAAGCCGAACAGCCTGCTCACTGCCAGAGCAAGAAAGTAATAGCCGAGATGGCTATAAAATTGAAGGATGCTGCTAACCGCTGTAAATTTCTTGAACAAGAAGATAGGGCGGCTCAGAAGGACCTTGAAAAGATCACTGCCGAGGCCAAGGATACTCGCTCTGCAATGAGAGCTATGAAGGAGGAGCTACGTCAGGCCGGAGATATCACGGCTGGAAAGCCCTATATGCTGCGGACGAAGTTCGGGGATCCTAAGTATGCTCCGTTAGACCGGTAGTGGAGTGCGGAAAACACTTATCTGGATTTGGCAGCAAGTGCGGCAGATGCGACCGAACCTTCCGAGGTCGAGGTGACCATGAATTGGAAGAACTTTTTTGGTCGCAGTTCCACAATCCAGGACGCCCACTTTCGGTATCCGACCGTTTGGCCGCCTGGGCGGTCCTGAACAGGTTATCCGGACTCGCCATGAGGTATGTTGCGAGTCGTCTGTGGCCATAAGAGCCAGAGCCGAAGAGTTATTTTAGCTTGGGGCAGTAGTTCATTGGTTCGGTGCCGCATGTTGATGCAATGAAGAGGTCGGCGTGCATAGAGGGTGCACAGATGGCTCTTGCCCGTGTCAAAACATACTAGGCGGATATGAAGGCCAGTGTTGTTGCATCCTGGGATTCGGACAAAAGCCGAGTACCTGCCAAGAACTACTTTGAGGAAGTTCTTCAGGGCGCTCGTTTAATAGAGGCGCAGTGCTCGAAGGATGTTGTGTTCAAATAGCATGTGCTATTGTAAAACGAATATTTTGATAGAATATAAAAAGCTTTTTATACTTGTGCTCGCAAGAATTATAATGCCTCCTGTGCGCCCGTTAATGTATATGTGTATATAACCTGAAAGATGGCAGTTGTTGGCTTCAGCCCCCACGCATATAATGCGGGGGTGTTCACAAAAAGGCGCGTTTTCACACTTAATCCAACGTCTTGGTCCTATAAAGGAGGTGATAGCGCAGCGAACTAGGCAACCGGACTATAATGCTTTATCACTTTCACTTAGCCATAGGAGTTTGACACTGGGGCTACTTAATAGCCCCTAGGGGCACCGCGCTCGCCCGAATTCGGGGCGCGTGTGTGCCTGACCGGGAAGCGGCCCTTCGTTAATGCGGAGGAATCCTAAAGATTTCGAAAGTCATCGAGTGGTTGACCAGTCTCTCGCTATATCATGACAGTCAGTTTTCGGCTTTCTCTACTGAGGTGCTCGCCTGGCCGAACCGGGGCACAATCGCAGTAGTTCTCCTGGTGCTGCCTTAGCCGATAGAGCGGAACGTAAGGCAGCAAAACACAGGAGCTGGGTAAACCCAACATTTGACCAAAGACATGATTCAGAGCTGATGCATATAAGGCCAAACTCGTGACGCCGAACACTCCCTAAGGTATTCGGTCTTTATGAAAATGGGCCGAACATAAGCCCTGGGTAAGAAGCCCCTGGTGCCCAGGAACGCGCAAAATTCTGGCGTGGCCACATGCAAAGACGCCAGCCTCCTCCTCGGTTGTAGCGAAAACCGGGGGATGTTATCAACAAGAGACAGTAAAAAAGGTTTACGCAGGGTCTTAATCTGAAAAGAATCCTTAAAACGGGTCCCTACTGCACGTCTGCGCCTGTGTCTCCATTGTGCCGTATCCTGGACGGGCATAGCACGGTGTTCGTCTGCGAAAGAGAGGAACTTAGTGAAAAATAATCGTGCGAGAAATTAAAATAAACAAAATATAATACAGAGACATGAGTAAAATTGAGCCGTATTGTCTCCTGGTGTAAACACGCGGAGCCCCTTGTACAAGGTTATGCGGCTATTAAGCCTTTGTATGTTTACGCCGGACTCGTCGAGCCGTGTCCTGGGTAGTAAAGCTGGATTAGTGTGCGGCTGTCAAGACGGCCGCACCATTATCCGTACTTCGGAGATCAATTGATATTTCCCTTTAATGAGATGATGCCTCGTGGAGCGGGCATTTTGAGTGTAAGGGATGCATAATGCGGTATTGCGTTAAAGCGGGCAAAAGCTTCACATCCCAGTAGCGCTTGATAGCAACTTCTGAATGGGGCGATGTGGAAGGTTAGCTTTTCGCTTCGGAAGTTGTTGGGTGAGCCGAACATGACTTCTAACAAAAGGGAACCCATACTTTGGGTATCTGGGCCCGGCGTGACTCCTTGAAAGGAAGTGTTGCCATGGCGAATTATTGCTAGGTTTACCCCCAATTTGTGGATTGTGTCCTGATATAACAGGTTTAGGTCAGTGCCGCCGTCCATTAGAACTTGTGTAAATTGGAGTCCGTCAATAATCGGATCCAAGACCAAGGCAGTCCAGCCTGCGTTCCGGATACCTCTGGAGTAATCCTGATGATCGAAGGTGATTGGTTGTAACAACCAGTGGCGGTGCTCCTCTGGGGCAGGCCGTATGGCGCGTATCTTCGTAGGCGCCGTTCTATTTTTCCCTTTTGTCACCTGAAGTGAATTTACTGTTTTGACTTCTTGTGGGAACTTCTTTTGTTCTCCAGTGTTCTGCTTGTGGGGTGTGTCGAGCCCCTTGTGTCCGGTGTTGAGTTTGCCGGACTGCTTGAAGACCCAACAATCTCTGTGGGTGTGGTTTGCAGGTCTCCCGGGAGTACTGCGGATTTGACATATTTTGTCCAAGATTTTGTTGAGGTTAGATAGCTCGTCCCTGTCATCTTTGGGGGGCGGCTTTTCCTGATTTTGCCGAGAGCTTTTGAATCCGGCGTTGACTGACGTGCTCATCGGGCTGTTATCCTTGATCCGGCGCTGTTCTTTGTTACGGCGCGGTTTCCCGTTTTCATCTCTAAGTTCAGATGTACTCGGGTCGCTGGTGCTGCTTCTTGCCAACCAGCTATCTTCTCCTACGCAAAAGCGGGTCATGAGGCTTGTTAATGCGTCCATTGTTCTTGGCTTTTCTTGGCCGAGGTGTCTGGCGAGCCATTCGTCTCGGACGCTATGTTTGAAAGCTGCTAGGGCTTCGTCGTCCGGTCAGTCGACTATCTGATTCTTTTTAGTAAGAAATTTGTTCCAGAGTTTCCGGGCTGACTCTCCGGGTTGTTGAGTTATATGACTCGGATCGTCTGCATCCGGAGGTCGGACATAGGTCCCTTGAAAATTTGCCCGGAAAGCATCCTCGAGCTCTTCCCAACTTCTCATGGTGTTTTCGGGAAGGCTTTTAAGCCAATGCCGGGCTGGCCCTTTGAGCTTAAGGGGTAAGTATTTTATGGCGTGAAGGTCATCTCCTCTGGCCATGTGTATGTGGAGGATATAATCCTCGATCTAGACTCCAGGGTCTGTTGTTCCGTCGTATGCTTCTATGTTTACGGGCTTGAATCCCGCTGGAAATTCATGATCTAGTACCTCATCGGTAAAACATAGGGGATGTGTGGCGCCCCTGTATGTAGGTGTGCCGCGATGTTCAGATATTTTTTGCGTTGCATTGCTCACTGGAGCTTGCTTTCTTGGCCCATAGATGTATCTGGTTGGACCGGTTTTTTGATGCGAATCCTTGGGCGGATCGCGTGCCGTATTGAGTGCGGCACCCTTTGTCGCTTGAGGTCGATCATGGAGTCGTCTATCCGACCTGGTGGCTTCCTTGTTTTTTGACTGTGGGGGCTCTAAGGCCTCTTCATCAAATTCTGGTAGTAATTTCTCCTTCGGATAGCTCTTTGTGTGATGACTGTTGCCGTACTTGTGTGCAGTATTGAGTACTTTGCCCCATCTGATTCTGAGTGCATCTTCCGCTGTTTTGAGCTTCCACTTCTGCTTTTTCAGGCTACGCGTAGTGGCGACGAGCCTTTGGTGGAGGTTCTGGTGCTCCAGCGACTTGTCCGGCGTGAGGTCGTTCGGACTATTTTCTTTGCCGGGGACGGATTGTTCGGTTTGTCCGCCCTGTTTGGACGGTTGCTCGATGGCATGTTCGTCTTCGGTTGATTCGCCCTGCTCTATGGCTGGGTCTTTGTCGAGGTGGGGCTTGGCGCGGCGCTTACGCCGCCGCTTTGATTGTTTTTCGAGGGAACGATCCCTGGTTGCGCCCTTTTGATCCTCGTCATTGCTTCTTTTAGGTGTGTCCACCATGTATACATCATGTGATGAGGTGATTGTTCGGTGCTCTATAGGCGCTGGTTCTTGGTCGTCTCCTTCATCAGCGTCCATACCGTCGATGTCTTCGGAGTCGAAGTCGAGCATGTCAGTTAGGTCATCGACAGTGGCTATGAAGTGGGTGGTGGGTGGGTTTCAAATTTCTTCGTCGTCCGCATCCCAACCTTGCTGACCATAGTCTGGCCAGGGCTCTCTTGACAAAGAGAGAGACTTTAGTGAATTCAGGATATCGCCAAAGGGCGAGTGCTGAAAGACATCCGCGGCGGTGAACTCCATGATCGGAGCCCAATCGGGTTCGATCGGAAGGGGTGCGGAAGATTCGGAGTCCGGAGAGGAGTCCAGCACCTTGGAGTCACAGGCCTCGTAGAGGACTAGGCTGGTATTCGGCTCTATTGCCGTAGAGATTGCGGCTCCAGGGGCGGCGTCCAACCGTCCGTCCCCGACTGGCGCAGTCGGCTCCGAGCTAATGGTCGGAGCGGACACCTGAGCGGCACTCTAGGCGTTGTCCGGCGGCAGAGCTAGATCATGCCCATCATGACAGTGCGGCGCGCTCGGCCGCGGCTCGGGTCCATCGAAGATCAAGTCCCCGCTGATGTCGGCCATGTAGTTTAAGCTTCCAAACCTGACCTGATGGCCAGGGGCGTAGCTTTCGATCTGCTCCAGATGGCCAAGCCAATTGGCTCGCAGTGCGAAGCCGCCGAATACGAAGATCTGTCCGGGGAGAAAAGTCTCACCCTGGACTGCGTCGTGGTTGACGATCAAAGAAGCCATCGGGCCTAAGGGTGACGACACATAGGAACTCTCAATGAAAGCACCAATGTCGGTGTCAAAACCGGCAGATCTCGGGTAGGGGGTCCCGAACTGTGCGTCTAGGCGGATGGTAACAGGAGACAAGGGACATGATGTTTTTACCCAGGTTCGGGCCCTCTCGATGGAGGTAAAACCCTACCCCTGCTTGATTAATATTGATGATATGGGTAGTACAAGAGTTGATCTACCACGAGATCAGAGAGGCTAAACCCTAGAAGCTAGCCTATGGTATGATTGTTGTTCGTCCTACAGACTAAAACTCTCCAGTTTATATAGACACCGGAGAGGGCTAAAGGTTACATAGAGTCGGTTACAATGGGAGGAGATCTTCATATCATATCGCCAAGCTTGCCTTCCATGCCAAGGAAAGTCCTATTCGGACACGGGACGAAGTCTTAAATCTTGTATCTTCATAGTCCGGGAGTCCGGCCAAAGGTCATAGTCCGGCCATCCGGACACCCCCTAATCCAGGACTCCCTCAGCTACTTAGGGATGTGATTTCAACTTTGACTCCGTGTATAGCCCATCATATGCTTCCACCACCATAACCCGGTCAACTTTGGCTACTCGGGTTTCCACCAATACTTCTGCAATCACCACCGCATTCCCGCTACCACCAATCTGAGATTTGACATTTGAGATTTTGAGTTCGCGGTTTTTCCGTTTCCTAAGGTGTTTCGGCTACTTAGGGACGAGTCTCCATCATCTTGGTTTCTACATCAAGAACACCGCCACTCATCATCGCCTCGAGGTCGTCATCGACTCTGACCACTTCACCATCATCCGTCCGTGGCGTAGAACGAGAAACCCTCGACGGTAACCTCCATATCATCGTGGTATCGTGGTATCCCTCCATTTTATATTCCCCTTGCCATTGCATTTTTAACCACATAGCCTTACATTTTGCGTTACTTGCCTATCGAGACTAGCCATTTGAGTATTGCCGGCAATGTTACTTGTGCACATTAGTGATCATACTTTCCATAGCATACATACCATATCATCGTGGTGCATATATTGCTATCATATCTTGTGTCACAAGTTTTTTCCCGCATATACACAATTGCTATCTTGGTTTGTGCATTGTGCAAAAGTGGCCATACAAAAAAAAGAAATAAAGCTTTTAAGCAAAAGAAAGAGAGCAAAGAAGCTTGTAAGCAAGTGCCATAGCATCATACCACATTGCACATAAGATTGTTATATCCGATCATCTTGGATCATCTTGTGAGAAACACCGGGAACCATACATACATAGCATACTTGGGATAGAGAGTTTATCCATTTTGCATCTTATAGGTAGTGCACAAGTGTCATATCCGCCTAGCAATCGTGCTAGCGTCTCTCTTGAGTTGTGCAACACGAGCGTTTTCCGTGGACTCCACATTTTGTGCTCATCCCTTGGTTGCACGACCCCATTTATCTATCCCTGTGTGTCTTTCCGTGTACCTTTCATTGCAATTGGTCTACTTGTTTCGCTTGCAAATTTGTGAATCTCTTTCAACATTATTGACTCTTGCTAACATTTTGCATCAAATTTTTGTGCCACTATCCTCACTGAGCTCCACCATAAGCTTAACTTGTGTAGGTGTGAGAACCGACAAGAATTGGTACCAATTGTGATATTTCTTTGTTACACATTTGAGTTCATTGATCCATCTTCAACATTGGTCAAGGTACATTTGGTATAGTTCTTCTCTTTCTCCACTCATATTTGCTCAAGTCTTTTTATGGATAGGCAAGGCATTTCATCTCCGGTCTACGACAACAATGACGGCGTGAACAACTACATCACCAAAGCGGCCATCTTCGATCTACAACGACAAATGCAAGGGGCACAATCACGATTGCGAGAGCGCATCGAGAACATCTCCATTGACATTCGTCACTCCCAAGCAAGGAAAAGGTACTACATTGACAAGAAGCTTTCTGCACATAAAGAGGAGCAACATGCAAGGATGGAGGAGATTAGAGCCTTGATCAAGTCTTCTTCCCCTTCGTCATCTTCAAGGAGGCGACATTCAAGACACAAGTCTTCGGAGCGTGGCAACAATGCAAGTGCAAATCGTCCTCGTCCACATCTACATGGTGACCACCATCACGTTCGTGATCCACATCGTCATGAAGGGCAAGTCACCTCCAAGCATCATGTGCACGACGACGATGAACGACATCGAGCTCAAGCGCGACAATGACACCATCATCATGAAGATGCTCCACAAGCGTAAACGTACGAGTCCCAACAAACCCTACTTCACGCCAAGTCCAAGCTTCATGAGCAAAAGAGAAGACCGTGAGACGAGCACCACCAAGACGGAGCTACGGCTACCACCACCACTTCGGCATCTTTGCCAAGTGCTATCAAGCCATCTTCGCCTTTGGACGTACGGCATCTTCGCCAACTTCCCAAGAGTACGCCTACAACGACTTCATCAAGTCCAAGGCGACCACCTACAAGTCAGGGCGACACTTCCATCTTCGGAAGCCCCCCAAGGAAGATGGCCGAGCATGGGAAACTCCCTTCGGTCATGGAGACGAGCTACGAGGTGCCACATCATATGGACCTCCCACACCAAGACGGTGACAAGAAGGTCGAGAAAGGGACATCCCCTACGACCACGGTGATAGGAGTTGAGCATGGAGACATTTGCACCAACATCTCTCTGACACCCACATATATCGAGATGTCCCATTTGTCATGTGAGGAGAGCCACCACCCCATGAGAGAGATGAGTGACTCCACCATATGTGACATTGAGAGCATTTCCTTTGAGAGGATGAGTGTGACCACCACTAGCCCCACACATGATAGCATGCCACACATCCTATGTGAGGTTGAGCGCCATTTGATTGACTCCACCAACCATATGAGCGAGAGCATCCTTGTGTGAGTGAGTGAGCCACAACACTTAGCGAGTGAGATAGTTGACACGGCATGTGAGGCCACTTTGATTTCTAATGACTTAACCTCTACTCCTAGTGTGTTTATTCTTTGGTGCTAGGTCTCCTACATGACGACATGCCTATCCTCGACGAGTACATACCTCCAATGGAGACGCCGATGGCCATGGTGGACAATGATGCACCCCCACATGGTTCCATCAAGATGAAGATGACAACGAGTGGATCTTGGACACCTCACCTACAACACATGAGCGACGCTCCAAAGGTAACATAGGTGATGGTGCTTCTCTTGTCCCACTAGTGGACTCTCTTACCAATGATTACTTGCATGATGTTGATCCACCTATTCCCATGCTTCATGCTAGTGCGACTTCTTCATGTCATGACTTACCTATTTATGATGAATATGATGATGAGCATGTTGAGTTGCCTAGTTGTGATGCTATGCTCCATAGGATATCTTGTGAAAATTCTTTTGGTCACTTCATGTTTGATAATCCTTTGAACTTGTCATATGCTATGAGTGAGATCTCCCATATTGCATCATTTCAATCTCAACATAGTAACTATGCATGCCCCATTAAAATAAATCCCATTTGCACTTATGGCATATATAACGCGATGATGGTCATTGGCTTTTGTTTTTCATGTGATGATATTGCCATGCTTCCTTTACATGATTTGTGCAATTCATCTACTATGCCATGCCATGATCACATTGTTCCAAATATGCTTTGTTTTGGATGTTGTCAATATTCTCCATGTGATGTTTCCATTAATGCTCATGAGGAGACCCCCACAGCTTCCTCAAACATATTAGGAGATTTTGATGCATTCCATACTTTGCATGATTCCCATGATTGCGTGCACCTTATGCATTCCATGAATAACAATGCTCTAGATATTTCTCATCATGCATTACACAATTTGAGTCTCCATTATGGCATACTTCATAACAAACCTCTCATGATGGATGACATGTTGCTATACGACGCATCTCATTTATTTGAGCATTGGATATTTTGTGTTAACGAACAAAAGCATGTGCGCATCATGATGGATGATGTGTACATATACCGCGCACACACAATTTTTCCTTTGCCTTTGTTTTGTGTAGGTACTCACATATACTCGTCAACCTCTCAATCCCAACAATTGATGAAATGAGCTCTTGAGAGCAACGATGAATTGGGATCCCGTGGACTATCCTTACCACTGTTCCCTTCACACAAGGACTACGCGCATCTCTTTTACTTGGCTCTCACACGGCTATGGGATATATATCACTTGTCCCTTTATACCCATACTATCGTGTTCACTTTGCATGTTATGTCTCTTTACATGATATTGCCATGCAATTGTGACCCTTGCTTGCATCTACCCATGCTTCACCATTATGATACTCCTATGTGTATTTGCATGCATGGTGGAGATCCTTGTTGCTATTGCCATGTTTATCATGTGCCCCATGCTATTGATGCTTGTTGTGTTGGGAGAGTCATGATTCCCCATTGCTATTTACATATGGCCTCTCGCCAATACATTGATGATATTTTTCTCATATCTTGCTTTCATGCTTGTGATATGTCATGTCCATTATTCATGCCCACTATTTGCACACATGACACGCTTGCCATGATTCCTTCTAGTAAGTTTCATCATCGCACTACTAGCTTGCTTGACTTGATCGCTATGATTGCTTGCTATGTTGCATCACTCATGTTCCAATCTTACTCGCTTTCTTGGGTTGATGACATATATGTTCATGCCTCTCCCTTGATTTGTCTTGAGCATTGTCTCTTGTCTCCACTAGTTGCATATCTCATATCACCTTGTATTGAGTGCCAACTTGCTATGCTTATTGAGTGCCAACTTTCTTGTGATGCATGCTTGTTTGATTGAGCCTCTTGTATTTGGTTGTTCTTGCATCATATGCCTCCGTACTATGCAATACTCCCTTGTCCTTTCTTATGATGAGAATGATGCATACACTTGTTTGGTATCTTACCACACGAATGATAGGTTTTGCACTTTCGCTAACCTCATTTGTTTTTTCGAGTGTTTGTCATGTTCTTTTGCTTTGAGGGATCCACAAGACGGTACCAACATGCGACAACTTGGTCATGCGAAGGCATACATGATGTGCGACACCAACATTTTCGACATCCTCCTAAAGGTGAACTCCTTCCCTTTGAGCCATCCTCAAGTTTGCATATTGGATGGGTCACTCTTTCATTGTTGTTGACTTCTTGTTGTTTACAGGATACATCTCGCGAACGGAGGAGCGACATTGGAGATTGGCTCTATGGACCTTCACATTGTGGAGCGCTCGGACTTATTGGATGCACCTTCGGATTTCCACTCTTTCCACGACATCGAGCATTGGTACACCAACACATCCATATTTGTTGATTGTGCTCATACATGTCATGCTAGATGGACATAGCATAATCACCACAAGTTTGCACCCTATGCATGGATTGACTCACATTATGATTGCCTTGTTGCATCTAATATTCCAATGTCATCCATGATATATGAGCTTGTGCATTTCCTTAGCAAATTTGTTGTGATCTTCCTTGATGGCATATTCATACATCATGATCATATTGTCCACCATCAATTGCATGATAGCTTACACATATTGAGCATCCATTGCTATATTCATGTTATTGATGAACCGTCCCTCTATGACGTCATTTTGCACAATGGTAGAATTTGTCGCTTTGTGGACCATGCAAATTATCCCATGAATGCTTGGAATATCATTCTATGTCATCTTGATAAGCCTCATGCGCTTTGTCACACACTATCTCGCCGCACGGACTCATTCTTGCATGGCGGACACTTTGTGCGCGCTAACCATTGTATTTCCAAGTGTACTTTGTGTTCGCTCATTTTGCATGTACCACATACCGGAGACACCTTGGACTACTTGGATTGCGCAATGCCTTCATCTACGTCCTAGTACAAGTCCGTCCACGACAGCCGTTTCCATTGTGATGAGGATCACAATCCAAGGTCGGATCTTTACCAAGGGGGGGAGATGATGCGGAGCATCCCACGTTCATCCCCATGTACACTCCGACTACTCTCTAAGCCCCAAGAGGACATATGACGAGACCTCGACCATACGCCATTGGGCACAAGGTGAACTCACTCCTCTTCGAACCGTCACTTTCCACATGTGAGACATGGCTACTACCTCATGCATGGACCTTGCATACACTCAGGTACAAACGAGACGACCATGGAGGATCCAAGGACCAAGGCCAAGCATGGAAGAGGAGAAGGAAGAAGAAGCAGGGACAAGCTTGTGGAAAGCCCGGAACTTCCGGCCTCAGCCCGGAACTTCCGCCCCCCGGACCCTCCGGCCTGCCCGGAACCTCCGGCCCCCGGTGTCCAGGCCAGCCCCAAGCGCGCCAACTCTCTGGATAGCCCAGAACCCGGCCGGAACCTGCCCGGAACAACCGGAGCCCGGAACTTCCGGCCCCGCCCGGAACTTCCGGCCTGCCTGCGTGCAAAGACTCGGGTCGAAGCCCATGTAACCTCTTTCCCACTTACCCCTTCGTGGGTTAGACTATAAATAGACCACCCCTCCTCCTAGTTAGAGTTTGCAAAGGATTAGCTCATTTGATATAGAGCTTTGCTCATCCATACGGATCTCCTCCTCATGATAGACCACGCCTCTTCGGAGAAGATCCACCATGGATTCAAGACCCCTTAACGGGAAGATCCCTTGTGGATTCAAGACCTCCTCTCGGAGATGAGCTACCGCCACTTGTATCGTCCGTTGTTGACTTTGGATCTCATGTATCTCTTTGTATTTCTTGGATCAAGCACATGTGTGATCATATTCTAGTTGATTGAGTCTTTTCCTCTTGTTTTTCCCCGTGATTCCCCTCATTTCCTTCCGCGCGTTCTTTGTGTTCCTCGTAGGGATCCTCTCCAAACGTGAAAGATCAGCCCCTAGGGTTCCTCCCTACATCAGGTACTCCCGGATCATCCGAACCAAGCCCGGATCATCCGGACCTCCTCCCGGATGTCCGGCTAACCCTGACACTGACTCGGCTGAAATCTTGTTTTGGCCATAACTAATTCATCTAGAGTCCATTTTTGACGTTCTTTAGCTCGTTTTGAAGCCATTGACATACCCCATCCCACAAAAATACCACCAACATCATTTGACTCCATCAAATATTTGGAACTCTGGCTTCCTTGCCTAGGGCCACCACCACATCATCCGCATAGCCACCTCTGACTTCCGCAACCTAACCATTTTGCTTGCCATAGCATTAGTGATGCGGAGCATCCCACGTTCATCCCCATGTACACTCCGACTACTCTCCAAGCCCCAAGAGGACATATGACGAGACCTCGACCATACGCCATTGGGCACAAGGTGAACTCACTCCTCTTCGAACCGTCACTTTCCACATGTGAGACATGGCTACTACCTCATGCATGGACCTTGCATACACTCAGGTACAACCGAGATGACCATGGAGGATCCAAGGACCAAGGCCAAGCATGGAAGAGGAGAAGGAAGAAGAAGCAGGGACAAGCTTATGGAAATCCCGGAATTTCCGGCCTCAGCCCGGAACTTCCGGCCCCCGTAGTCCAGACCAGCCCCGAGCGCGCCAACTCTCTGGATAGCCGGGAACCTGCCCGGAACCTCCGGAGCCCGGAACTTCCGGCCCCGCCCGGAACTTCCGGTCTGCCTGTGCGCAGAGAACGGGCCAAGGGCCCATGTATCCCCCTCTCACTTACCCCTTCCTGGGCTAGCACTATATATACTCCCCCACCTCCTCCTAGTTAGAGTTAGCGTTGTGATAGCTCATTTTGAGATAGAGCATAGCTCATCCGTACCGGATCTACTCCACGCGAGGGATCGTGCCTCCTCCGACAAGATCCATTCGGATTCAAGGCCTCCATCCAGAGAAGACAATCAAGACCTCCTCACGGAGAAGAACGGTTACTCTTGTATCTTCCTTTGTTGATTTTGAATCTTGTGCTACCTTATGTGTTCGGTAATCTAGCCCTTGTGTGATCAATTACTTGTCGGTTGAGTGATTCTCTCGTTTCTCCCCGTGTTTTCCCTTGTGTTCTTCCGCGCGTTCTTTGTGTTCCTCATAGGGATCCTCTTCAAACGTGAAAGATCGGCCCCTAGGGTTCCTCCCTACATCATCTTGGTATCATGAGCCACGTTGATCACGTTTTTGGAGCCCCTACCCCGTGTTTTCTAGCTTGACTTTGTTTTTTTCATCCTAAATCCGAAAATCCCCACCAAAAATAGCCCCAATTTTTTTGTGATTTGTTGGTTTTGATGATGTTTTGTTGATTTTGATCCATGGATTTGCTTGGTTTCAAGTGGATCTAGCATTCCCCTTCTTTTCCCCCATCTCCATCCATAAAATCTCCCCAATTTTGTCCCTGAAAATCGAGTGTTTCCGCCCCCGTTCTCAGATCTAGAATTAAGGTTCGTCCCGGACAAAATTCCACGACCCCCGGAACTTCCGGACTCCCCCAGAACTTCCGTCCCACGGAATTTCCGTCCTATTCCCGGAACTTCCGGGCTCAACAGAGAGTTTACCCAAAGTCCCCAGACTTTTTCCGCGACCCCCGGAACTTCCGGCCCTAGGACCGGAACTTCCGGCCTAACCAGAGACATTGCACAGAATTTCAGCATCAACCTTCTTTCACCTTTTTCATCATAACTTTTCGCTCCGAACTCCTATTTGAGTGTTCTTTGGCTCATTTTGAAGCTATCAACGTGCCCGAGGTCCTCACGTTGGTTTCACCACCATTTGACTCCATCAAATTTTTGGAACTTTGGCATCTTTGCCTAGGCCTTCCACCATAACATCCGCATTGCCACCACCGACTTCCGCAACATAACCCATTTTTGTTCCCCATAGCATTTGAGGTTGTTTGAGTAGTGACTTGAGTCTCCTAAGGTTTTTAGGCTACTTAGTGATGGTTGCTTCTTCATCAACCACCTCCATAACTTCCCCATAGGCTTGGCCACCATGCACTTCCTCCACCCCAACTTAACCCAATTTTGTTGTGTTGAGAGTTGTGTCTCCTAAGGTGTTTCGGCTACTTAGGGACCATGCTTTCAACTTTGACTCCGTGTATAGCCCATCATACGCTTCCACCACCATAACCCGGTCAACTTCGGCTACTTGGGTTTCCACCAATACTTCCACTTTGCCAAGTGCAAACCACCACCGCATTCCCGCTACCACCAATCTGAGATTTGACATTTGAGATTTTGAGTTCGCGGTTTTTCCGTTTCCTAAGGTGTTTCGGCTACTTAGGGACGAGTCTCCATCATCTTGGTTTCTACATCAAGAACACCGCCACTCATCATCGCCTCGAGGTCGTCATCGACTTTGACCAGTTCACCATCATCCGTCCGTGGCGTACAAATGACAAACATTTGACGGTAACCTCCATATCATCTTGGTATCGTGGTATCCCTCCATTGTATATTCCCTTGGCATTGAATTGTTAACCCCTAGCCTATTTTGCGTTACTTTCCTATCAAGACTAGCCATTTGAGTATTGCCGGCAACGTTACTTGTGCACATTAGTGATCATACTTCCCATAGCATACATACCATATCATCGTGGTGCATATATTGCTATCATATCTTGTGTCACAAGTTTGTATTCGCATATACACAATTTCTATCTTAGTTTGTGCATTGTGCAAAAGTGGCCATACAAAAAAATAGAAATAAAGCTTCTAAGCAAGAGAAAGAGAGTAAAGAAGCTTGTAGGCAAGTGCCATAGCATCATACCACATTGCACATAAAATTGTCATATCCGGTCATCTTGGATCATCTTGGGAGAAACACCGGGAACCATACATATATAGCATACTTGGGATAGAAAGTTTATCCATTTTGCATCTTACAGGTTGTGCACAAGTGTCGTATCCGCCTATAGAGCAATCGTGCTAGCGTCTCTCTTGAGTTGTGCAACACGAGCGTTTTCCGTGGATTCCACATTTTGTGCTCATCCCTTGGTTGCACAACCCCATTTATCTATCCGTGTGTGTGTTTCCGTGTACCTTTCATTGCTATTGGTCTACTTGTTTCGCTTGCAAATTTGTGAATCTCTTTCAACATTATTGACTCTTGCTAACATTTTGCATCAAATTTTTGTGTCACTATCCTCACCGAGCTCCACCATAAGCTTTTACTTGTGTAGGTGTGAGAACCGACAAGGATTGGTACCAATAGTGCTATTTCATTGTCCGCATTTGAGTGAACTTGATTCATCGTCCACATCGGTCAAGGTACATTGGTATAAGTTCTTCTCTTTCTCCCACTCATATTTGCTCAAGTCTTGTGATGGATAGGCAAGGCATTTCTTCTCCGGTCTACGACAATAATGACGCTGTGAACAACTACATCTCCAAAGCGTCCATCTTCGATCTACAACGAGAAATGCAAGGCGCACAATCACGATTGCGAGAGCGCATCGAGAACATCTCCATCGACATTCGTCACTCCGAAGCAAGGAAAAGGGACTACATAGACAAGAAGCTTTCCGCACATAAAGAGGAGCAAGATGCAAGGATGGAGGAGATTAGAGCCTTGATCAGGCCTTCTTCCCATTCATCATCTTCAAGGCGGCGACATTCAAGCCACAAGTCTTCGGAGCGCGAAAACGATGCAAGTGCAAATCGTCCTCGTCCACATCTACAAGGCGACCATCATCACGTTCGTGATCCACATCGTCATGAAGGCCAAGTCACCTCCAAGCAACATGTGCACGACGACTAACGACATCTACTACGAGCTCAAGCACGACAACGACATCATCCTCATGAAGATGCTCCACAAGCACAAATGCACAAGTCCCAACAAGCCCTACTTCATGCCAAGTCGAAGCTTCATGAGCACAAAACAAGACCGCGAGACGACCACCACCAAGACGGTGATACGGCTACAACAACCACTTCGTCATCTTCGGCAAGTGCTATCAAGGCATCTTTGCCTTTGGACGTACGGCATCTTCGCCTACTTCCCACGTGTACGCCTACATCGACTTCATCAAGTCCAAGGCGACTACCTATGAGCGAGGGTGACACTTCCATCTTCGGAAGCCCCCCAAGGAAGATGGCCGAGCATGGGAAACTCCCTTCGGTCATGGAGATGAGCTACAAGGTGCCACATCATATGGGCCTCCAACACCAAGACGGCGACAAGAAGGTCGAGCAAGGGCCATCCCCTTCGACCACGGCGATAGGAGTTGAGCATGGAGACATTTGCACCAACGTCTATCCGACACCCACATATGTCGCGATTCCCCATTTGCCATGTGAGGAGAGCCACCACCACATGAGTGACATGAGTGACTCCACCATACGTGACATTGAGAACATTTCCTATGAGAGGATGAGTGTGACCACCACTAGCCCCACACATGAGAGCATGCCACACATCCTATGTGACGTTGAGCACCATTTGAGTGACTCCACCAACCATATGAGTGAGAGCATCCTTGAGGGAGTGAGTGAGGCACAACACTTAGCGAGTGAGATAGTTGACACGGCATGTGAGGCCACTATGATTTCTAATGACTTGACCTCTACTCCTAATGTGTTTTCTTCTTTGGTGCTAGGTCTCCTACATGACGACACGCCTATCCTCGACGAGTCCATCCCTCCAATGGGAAAACCGATGGCCATGGTGGACGATGATGCACCCCCCACATGGTTCCATCAAGATGAAGATGACCACGGGACGATCTTCAACACCTCACCTAGAACACATGAGCGACGCTCCAAAGGTAACATAGGTGATGGTGCTTCTCTTGTCCCACTAGTGGACTCTCTTACCAATGATTGCTCACATGATGTTGAACCACCTATTCCCATGCTTCATGCTAGTGAGACTTCTTCATGCCTTGAATTACCTATTTATGATGAATATGATGATGAGCATGTTGAGTTGCCTAGTTGTGATGCTATGCTCCATAGGATATCATGTGAAAATTCTTTTGGTCACATCATGTTTGACAACCCATTGAACTTGTTATATGCTATGAGTGAGATCTCCCATATTGCCTCATTTCAATCTCAACATAGTAACTATGCATGCCCCATTAAAATAAATCCCGTTTGCACTTATGGCATAGATGACGAGATGATGGTCATTGGTTTTTGTTTTTCATGTGCTGATATTGCCATGCTTCCTTTACATGATTTTCACAATTCATCTACTATGTCATGTCATTGTCACATTGTTCCAAATATGCATTGTTTTGGATGTTGTCAATATTCTCCATGTGATGTTGATACTCATGCTCATGAGGAGACCCCCATAGTTTCCTCATACATATTAAGAGATTTTGATGCATTCCATATTTGCATAATTTCCATGATTGCGTGCACCTTATGCATTCCATGAATAACAATGTTCTAGATATTTCTCATGATGCATTACACAATTTGTGTCTCCATTATGCTATACATAATAACAAACCTATCATGATGGATGACATGTTTCTATATCACAGATCTCATTTATTTGAGCATTGGATATTTTGTGCTAACCGACACATGCATGTGCGCATCATGATGGATGATGTGTACATATACCATCCACACACAATTTTTACTTTGCCTTTGTTTTGTGTAGGTACTCACATATACTCGTCAACCTCTCAATCCCAAGAGTTGACGACACGAGCTCTTGAGAGCAACGACGCTTTGGGATACTGTGGACTATCCTTACCACCGTTCTATTCGCGCAACGACTACGTGCTTCTATTCTACTTGGCTCTCACACGGCTATGGGCCATTTACCACTTGCCACTTTATGCCCATACTATCATGTTCACTTTGCATGTTATGTCTCTTTACATGATTTTGCCATGCAATTGTGACCCTTGCTTGCATTTACCCATGCTTCACCATTTTGATACTCCTATGTGTATTTGCATGCTTGGTGGAGATCCTTGTTGCTATTTCCATGTTTATCCCGTGCCCCATGCTATTGATGCTTGTTGTGTTGGGAGAGTCATGATGCCCCATTGCTATTTACATATGGCCTCTCTCCAATACATTGATGATATTTTTCTCATATCTTGCTTTCATGCTTGTGATATGTCATGTCCATTATTCATGCCCGCTATTTGCACACATGACATGCTTGCCATGATTCCTTCTAGTAAGTTGCATCTTCGCACTACTATCTTGCTTAACTTGATTGCTATGATTGCTTGCTATGTTGCATCACCCATGTTCCACTATTACTCGCTTTCTTGGGTTGATGACATATTTGTTCATGCCTCTCACATGATACATCTTGTTCATTATCGCTTGCCTCCAATTATTGCATGTATGCTTCGTGCTCTTGGATACTTGGACACTTTACTTGTGATGCATGCTTGTTTGATTGAGCCTCTTGTATTTGGTTGTTCTTGCATCATATGCCTCCATACTATGATATGCTCCCTTGTACCTTCTTATGATGAGCATGATGCATACACTTGTTGGGTATATTACCACACGAATGGTAGGTTTTGCACTTCCGCTAACCTCATTAGTTTTTTTGAGTGTTTGTCATGTTCTTTAGTTTTGAGGGATACACAAAGCATTACCGTCATGAGACATATTGGCTATGTGAAGGCATACATGATGTGCGACACCAACATTTTCGGCATCCTCAGAAAGGTGAACTCCTTCCGTTTGAGCCATCCTCAAGTTTGCATGTTGGATGGGTCACTCTTTCATTGTTGTTTCCTTCTTGTTGTCTACATGATACATCTCGCGAACGGAGGAGCAACATTGGAGATTGGCTCTATGGACCTTCACATTGAGGAGCGCTCGGACTTATTGGATGCACCTTCGGATTTCCACTCATGCCACGACATCGAGCATTGGTACATCAACACTCCTTTGGCACATTTCACTCACACCTCCATATTTGTTGATTGTGCTCATACATGTCATGCTCGATGGACATATCATACTCACCACAAGTTTGCACCCTATGCATGGATTGACTCACGTTATGATTGCCTTGTTGCATCTTGTATTCCCATGTCATCCATGATATATGAGCTTGTGCACTTCCTTAGCAAATTTGTTGTGATCTTCCTTGATGGCATATTCATACATCATATTGCCCATCATCAATTGCATGACAACATAATCACATTGAGCACTAATTACCATGTTCATGCTCTTGATAAACCATCCCATTTTGCACAATGGTAGAATTTGTCGCTTTGTGCACCATGCTAATTACCCCATGAATGCTTTGCATATCATTCGAGATCATCTTGATAAGCATCATGTGTCTTGACACACACTATCTTGCCGTACGGACTCATTCTTACATGATGGACACTTTGTGTGCGCTAACCATTGCATTTTCGAGTGTTGTTTGTGTTTGCTCCTTTTGCATGTATACCACTCCGGTGACACCTTCGACTACTTGGATTGTGCCATGTGTTAAACTTCATCCAACTACAAGTTCATTCACGACACCCGTTTCCATGGTGATGAGAATCACGATCCGAGGTCGGATCTTTCCCAAGGGGGGGGGAGATGATGCGGAGCATCCCACGTTCGTCCCCATGTACACTCTGACTACTCTCCAAGCCTGATGCGGAGCATCCCTCACTCATCCCCATGGACGTACCTACATCTCCCTCAACACCACTTGGACCCATGACAAGAGCTAGAGCGAAGGCTATCAAATATAAGGTGAAATAATTGAAGATAAAATAAATAAAATCAAATGATCCTATTTTCAAAATTTGAGAAAACCCAAATATGAAAATAATGAAATTCCCAACTCTCTCCGTGGGTCCTTGAGTTGCGTGAAATTTCTCGGATCAAGCCAAAATGCAATAAAATATGATATGCAATGATGATCTATGTATAACATTCCAAATTAAAAATTTGGGATGTTACAATTGCCATGATGTCTTCTAGTGTGTTGCATCTTCGCTCCACTAGTTTGCACGACTTGATTACTATGCTTGCTTATGTTTCATCACCAATGACTCATACTTGCTCATTCATGCGGTTGATGAAAGCCATCTATATGCTTTGCACATGATTCATATTGGTTCTTGTCATATATCTCCATGTGTTGCCTCTCTCATGCTAGATTTGCCATGTATTGAGTGCAACAATGATTCTCTTCTTGCTCATGAGATTACCCCCATAGCATTCTCGCATATATTTGGAGATTTTGACATATTTCTTGTGAAGCATGCTTGTCTTACCCCTTTGCATCATATACCTAGTGCCATGAATATAGCCATTGTTGCATCATATTATTCCTGCACTTGTGCTTCTAAAGGTTATGTGCAAGAGAAGAGAACCATCATGATGGATGATGTGTTTATCTACCATGCGCATACATTCTTTGTTTTGTTGTGTGCATGTGTAGGATACTTGGACTTTGTGTCGACTTCCACTTCACGTGAGTTGACCATTCGAGCTCTTGAGAGCGAGCCTCATATATTCTACCCCGCGACTCGCTTCTACACCATACTTCCTACCACTTCGGCAATGTGAAGAATGCACAAGGAAATGCTTTCAAGGTGACATCCTTGTTGAGCTTGGATATTGTGGATCATACTTCATGTGTTGCTTGCACCATTTGCACGCATGTTCGAGATATTGCTTTCACCCATGATTGCCACATTTCCATGCTTCATGACATATATACCTTGTGTTGCTACTATCATATGGTTGGTTGCACCAATATCATTTCTTCACATATGCCATGTCCCTTTGCTTGTCACATGCTTGACTTGATTGCGTCACACATGATGAAAAATTGCTCTTTCTATTGTGTTGAGTGCCACACTATATTCACTACACCCTATGCACGTTATGCTTGGATTGTCTTGCACTTGTCCCATGTGTTTCGACACTTCATTTTATTTGGTGTTGTGAATACTTCTTATGCCTACCATAGACCTTTCATTGAGTGCTTGATGCTTGTTTGCTATGACATTGAGGTAGATGCTTATTCTCTTGTCACACATACTTGCATCTCTACCTCACATTTCCATCTGTGTCCCCATGATATCTTTGCTTGTGCTCAATTGATATGCTTACATGCCATGTCACAATCCTTTGTCACACCCGATGCTATGCTTGATGACGACACTTATTTGGTGAATCACCTCTTGAATGCTTGGTTTGTACTACCACTAACCACATTTGTTTTTCCAAGTGTTTGTTGTTCTTGCTTCTTTTGAAGGAATCACTAGACGGTGCGACATTGGAGAGTGCCCATTTCGAGTTTCAAGATGATGAGTGCTTGGTGACCGACCACTTCAACACGGCACCGCCATCTCTTTCCCATGGTGATTTGGTTTTCGATCCGAGGTCGGATCTTTTCCAAGGGGGAGGGGATGATGCGGAGCATCCTACGGTCATCACCATGTCAAGAGTCCGTTTGGCAAGTGACACGTGCGACCTCTACTTCTCATACATAAAGGTGAATCTTCTCATTTACACGTGTTCACTTGACCCCTTCGAGGATGGTATACTACTTGACACTTCTCCCATGTGCATGCATAGGTATTGTCGGAGCTTCACGGATGTCGAGGAGGAGTGCAAGCGCAAGGAACAACTACACCATCTGCGAGGGAAGCCTGGAAGCGACGATGGAAGAAGACGATGCTGCTGAAGCTACAGTGGCCGGACATCCGGCGCCTGGACAGCCACACACGAGCGGCCCCAACAGACGGCCAAAAGCATCAGCAGTCGGACATCCGGCGCCAGCCCAGACATCCGCCGCCTCAGCAACGCCCGGACATCCGGTGACCAACCCCGGAAATCTAGCGCCCCTATCCATAAAACACCGAGGCTGACCTCGCCATCCTGGACATCCGGCCCGTGCCCCAGACATCTGGCCTCCCGCGAACGGCTGGACATCTGGGCCCCAGCCTGGACATCCGGCGCCTGCCTGCTCGTAGAGACGGGCCTGAGGCCCATGTATCCCCTCCTCACTTACCCCTTCATGGACTAGCCTATATATACTCCATCCCATTCCTCTAGTTAGGGTTAGCAAAGTGATAGCTCATTTGTATGTGAGCTTTGCTCCTACCACTCCTCCTATTGAGAGAGAGAGAGAGAGACCACTACTCCATTGGAGGCCAAGACCTCCATCTACGAGAAGATCCTGCGGGATATCATCAAGACCCCCTCACGGGCGGACCCCCTTCAAGACCTCCTCATGGATATGAACTTTACCTTGTATCTCTCCTTTTGTTGTTCATGTACCTTTGATCTTGTGTGTTTGATTGTCTAGTGGATGTGTGATTGGACTTGTTCTTGAGTGTTTCCCCTTGTGATTTCTCCCCGTTCTTCCCCGTGTTCTTCGAGGGATCCCACTCCAAACGTCAAAGATCATCCTACACCGGGTTTGCCCTATATCAGTATATCTTTAGATCTTGCAACCAAATCTTTTAGTTTCTTGTTTCATCACTAGTTCACTCTATAAGAAAACAACAAAAACTGGAATTGAGTTTGCCTCATACGCTTCATCTTTTTAATATCTTTCTTGAGTATGATGGAAAGGAAAATTGTGCTCAAGTTCTAGAAGAAGAAGTCTATAAAATGTTTGGCACTAAATCTTTGAATGATGAGCATGATTGCAATGTTGTTAGTATGAACTCTTTGAATATCCATAGTACTAATGATGATTGCACTAATCATGATGAAAATGTTTCTTATAAGCATGTCAATTTTTGTGGAATACATAGAGCTTGCAAGTACACACCAAATAGGGAAGATAGATTTTGCAAGAGGCATAAGTATTTGGAAACTAAATGGTTGCAAGAAAGGCTAGATGATTGTGCTAAAAGATTCAATATTTATCTCCATCCTTGTGAACTTTGCAATGAACTTGGTCATTTAAATCTCCAATGCAAATTGTTTCATGATCAAATCTTGTCCAAAAATTGTGATAACTTGATTACCCTTGAGCATCATAAAGAGCTTAGTCTTCTTTTGGGGTATGGAGAAATGAAACGTATAACTGAGGGTATTCCAAAATTTAATCTTGGCAGATTTCTTGATTTTGATCTAGAAGAATATTTTATGTATTGTACGGTAAATTGCATTGAAAATCCTTATGTTGCCAATTACATAAAGACAAGAAAACAAATAGAAGATGAAGAGAATACTAATGAAAGGGAAGAGACTTCCCAATATCTTCCTATTATTTCTTATGATGAATTAGGTAACGAGGAGGAGCCTTCTATTCAACCAATCTCATTAATAAGAAGCTCCAAAAAGAGGATTAAACCCACACAAGATGTGAAGAAGAAAAAGAAAATACGGAGAAGCAAAGGTAAAAAGGTATCCCTCCCAATTGATGTTGCTCGTACTACTCGCTGTGATGATGATAACTGCTATACTATTGGTGCTATCCATACTATTAATGATGAGAGTGATTATGCTTATGATATGAAAAGGCCCAAGCTTGGGGATGCTATATTTGATGAGAATGACATGTTTGAGAATATATTTGCTGCAATTGATGTTTCTCCCAAGCTTGGGGATGCTAGGTTTGATGAAGATGATATTTTTATCCTCCCAAGTTTTGATATGCAAAGTTGTTATGATGATAGCATGCCTCCTATTTATGATAATTATATTGATGAAAGTGGGTTAGGAAGAGCGTCAACTTTAGGAAGTAGTGATGTCACTATTTTGGAGGACGTTGAATCTTATTGTGATATTTATGAAAGTGGATTTGGAGAGGTCATGACTTTATTTAGTGATGAATCCACTATTTGGGAAGAGGTTCCAATTGATTATGATGAGAACAAAGTTGCTACTTATGATGATTATTATGATGAAACTTATTCTATAAAAAGTAGTGATGATTATATCTATGAAACTTTTCATGATTATGATTACCCTTTTTCTGAACATTACTCTTTTAATGTGGAAACAATTTATAGTATTCGAGTCTCTTATGATACTCCCACTATTCCAAATAAGAGGAAATTTGCTTATTTGGAGAGTAATAAAAATTCTATGCTTATGCATCATGAAAAGAATGCTTTATGTGCTGGTTATATGGTTGAATTCATTCATGCTGCTACTGAAAATTATTATGAGAGAGGATTATATGCTTCTACATATTTCAATAATATCAAGTTTTCTCTCTATGTGTTGAGAATCTTCAAGTTATGCTTGTTTTGCCTTCCTATGCTAGTTGATTATTGTTACCATAAGTTGTTTGCTCACAAAATCCCTATGCATAGGAAGTGGGTTAGACTTAAATGTGCTAGTCATATTCTTCACGATGCTCTCTTTATGTTTCAATTCTTATCGTTTATGTGAGCATCATTGAAATCATCACGCCTAGCTAGGGGCGTTAAACGATAGCGCTTGTTGGGAGGCAACCCAATTTTACTTTTGTCCTTTGCTTTTTGTTCCTGTTTAGTAATAAATAATTCATCTAGCCTCTGGTTAGATGTGTTTTTCATTTTTAATTAGTGTTTGCACCAAGTAGAACCTTTGGGAAGACTTGGGTGAAGTCTTTGCGATAGTGCTGTAAAAAACAGAAACTTTTGCGCTCATGAGATTAGCTTACATGTTTTACTGGAGAGTGATTTTAGGTTGATTCTTTTTGCAGATGATTAATAGACAAATTCCTCACGTCCAACAATTTATTTCAGAATTTTTGGAGTTACATAAGTATTCGAATGATACAGATTACTACAGACTTTTCTGCTTTTGACAGATTCTGTTTTCATTGTGTTGTTTGCTTATTTTGATGAATCTATGAGTAGTATCGGAGGGTATGAACCATAGAAAAGTTGTAATACAGTAGATATTACACCAATATTAATTTAGAATGACTTCACAACAGTACCAAAAGTGGTGATTTATTTTCTTATACTAACGGAGCTTACGAGTTTTCTGTTGAGTTTTGTGTTGTGAAGTTTTCAAGTTTTGGGTAAAGATTCGATGGACTATGGAATAAGGAGTGGCAAGAGCCTAAGCTTGGGGATGCCCAAGGCACCCCAAGGTAATATTCAAGGACAACCAAGAGCCTAAGCTTGGGGATGCCCCGGAAGGCATCCCCTCTTTCGTCTTCGTTCATCGGTAACTTTACTTGGAGCTATATTTTTATTCACCACATGATATGTGTTTTGCTTGGAGCGTCATTTTGTTTTATTTTGTTTTGCTTGCTGTTTGAATAATATCCCAAGATCTGAAATCCTTAAATGTTAGAGAGTCTTCACATAGTTGCATAATTATTCGACTACTCATTGATCTTCACTTATATCTTTTGGAGTAGTTTGTCATTTGCTCTAGTGCTTCACTTATATTTTATAGAGCACGACGGTGGTTTTATTTTAAAGGAATAGATGAACTCTCATGATTCACTTATATTATTTTTAGAGTCTTTTAGAACATCATGGTATTTGCTATGGTTATAAAATTGGTCCTAGAATGATGGGCATCCAAGTAAGGTATAATAAAAACTATCATAGAAAGTGAATTGGATGCTATGATCAATTTGACGCTTGATAATTGTTTTGAGATATAAAGGTGGTAATGTTAGAGTCATGCTAGTTGGGTAATTATGAAATGGAGAAATACTTGTGTTGAAGTTGGCAAGTCCCGTAGCATGCACGTATGGTAAACGTTGTGTAACAAATTTGTTGCATGGGGTGCTCTTTTGATTGCCTACCAACCTCCCCCCTAGGAGCATGCGTAGTAGTACTTTGCTTCAAGGGCTAATAAACTTTTGCAATAAGTATATGAGTTCTTTATGACTAATGTAAGTCCATGGATTATACACACTCTTACCCTTCCATCATTGCTAGCCTCTACGGTACCGTGCATTTCCCTTTCTCACCTTGAGAGTTGGTGCAAACTTCGCCGGTGCATCCAAACCCCATGATACGATACACTCTATCACACATAAAACTCCTTATATCTTCCTCAAAACAGCCACCATACCTACCTATTATGGCATTTCCATAGAAAGTCCGAGATATATTGCCATGCAACTTTCCACCATTCCGTTTATCATGACACGCATCATCATTGTCATATTGCCTTGCATGATCATGTAGTTGACATCGTATTTGTGGCAAAGCCACCATGCATAATTTTTCATACATGTCACTCTTGATTCATTGCCCATCCCGGTACACCGCCAGAGGCATTCATATAGAGTCATATCTTGTTCTAGTATCGAGTTGTAATTCTTGAGTTGTAAATAAATAGAAGTGTGATGATCATCATTATTAGAGCATTGTCCCTTATAAAAAAAGAAAGGCCAAAATAAAGAGAAAGGCCAAAAAAATAGAAGAAAGGCCCAAAAAGGGGGCAATGTTACCATCCTTTTCCACACTTGTGCTTCAAAGTAGCACCATGATCTTCATGATAGAGAGTCTCTTATGTTGTCACTTTCATATACTAGTGGGAATTTTTCATTATAGAACTTGGCTTGTATATTCCAATGATGGGCTTCCTCAAAATGCCCTAGGTCTTTGTGAGCAAGCAAGTTGGATGCACACCCACTTAGTTTCTTTTGTTGAGCTTTCATACATTTATAGCTCTAGTGCATCCACTGCATGGCAATCCCTACTCCTCATGTTGACATCAATTGATGGGCATCTCCATAGCCTGTTGATTAGCCTCGTCAATATGAGACTTTCTCCTTTTTTGTCTTCTCCACACAACCTCCATCATCATATTCTATTCTACCCATAGTGCTATATCCATGTCTTACGCTCATGTATTGCGTGAGAGTTGAAAAAAGCTGAAGCGCGTTAAAAAGTATGAACCAATTGCTTGGCTGAAACCGGGGTTGTGCATGATGGGAGTATTTTGTGTGATGAAAACGAAGCATAGCCTAACTATATGATTTTGTAGGGATAAGCTTTCTTTGGCTATGTTACTTTGATAAGACATGATTACTTGTTAGTATGCTTGAAGTATTACTATTTTTATATCAATATGAACTTTTATCTTGAATCTTTTGGATCTGAACATTCATGCCTCAATAAAGAAAATTACATTGAGAAATATGCTAGGTAGCATTCCACATCAACAATTATATTTTTATCATTTACCTACTCGAGGACGAGCAAGAATTAAGCTTGGGGATGCTTGATATGTCTCCAACGTATCTATAATTTTTTATTGTTCCATGCTATTATATTACCCGTTTTGGACGTTTATGGGATTTATTATACACTTTTATATTATTTTTGGGACTAACCTATTAACCGGAGGCCCAGCCCAAATTGCTGCTTTCTTGCCTATTTTAGTGTTTCGAAGAAAAGGAATATCAAACGGAGTCCAAACGGAATGAAACCTTCGGGAGAGTTATTTTTGGAACGGAAGCAATCCAGGAGACTTGGAGTAGACGTCAGGGAAGCTTTGAGGTGGCCACGAGGCAGGGAGGCGCGCCCTACCCCCCTGGGCACGCCCCCACCCTCGTGGGCTCCTCGTGGCTCCCCTGACCCACTTCTTTCACCACTATATGTCCATATACCCTAAAAACATCGAGGAGCACAATAGATCGGGAGTTTCGCCGCCGCAAGCCTCTGTAGCCACCAAAAACCTCTTGGGAGCCCGTTCTGGCACCCTGCGGGAGGGGGAATCCATCACCGGTGGCCATCTTCATCATCCCGGCGCTCTCCATGACGAGGAGGGAGTAGTTCACCCTCGGGGCTGAGGGTATGTACCCATAGCTATGTGTTTGATCTCTCTCTCATGTTCTTGATTTGGCACGATCTTGATGTATCGCGAGCTTCTCTATTATAGTTGGATCTTATAATGTTTCTCCCCCTCTACTCTCTTGTAATGGATTGAGTTTTCCCTTTGAAGTTATCTTATCGGATTGAGTCTTTAAGGATTTGAGAACACTTCATGTATGTCTTGCCGTGCTTATCTGTGGTGACAATGGGATATTCACATGATCTACTTGATGTATGTTTTGGTGATCAACTTGTGGGTTGATACGTCTCCGTCATATCTACTTTTCCAAAAACTTTTGCCCTTGTTTTGGACTCTAACTTGCATGATTTGAATGGAACTAACCCAGACTGACGCTGTTTTCAGCAGAACTGCCCTGGTGTTATTTTTGTGCAGAAATAGAAGTTCTCGGAATGACCTGAAAATCCACAGAGCAACTTTTCAGAATTAACAAAAAAATATTGGCGAAAGAATCAACGTCAGGGGGCCCAAACTCTGTCCACGAGGGTGGGGGGCGTGCCCCCCTGCCTCGTGGGCCCCCTGGACCTCCACCGACGTCAACCCCAACTCTATATATTCACTTTCGCAGAGAAAAAATCAAAGAGAAAGATTCATCATGTTTTACGATACGGAGCCACCGCCAAGCCCAAATCTCTCTCGATAGGGCTGATTTGGAGTCCGTTCGGGGCTCCGGAGAGGGGGATTCGACGCCGTCGTCATCATCAACCATCCTCCATCATCAATTTCATGATGCTCACCACCGTGCATGAGTAATTCCATCGTAGGCTTGCTAGACGGTGATGGGTTGGATGAGATTTACCATGTAATTAAGTGAGTTTTGTTAGGGTTTGATCCCTAGTATCCACTATGTTCTAAGATTGATGTTGCTATGACTTTGCTATGCTTAAGGCTTGTCACTAGGGACCGAGTGCCATGATTTCAAATCTGAACCTATTATGTTTTCATAAATATATGTGAGTTCTTGATCCTATCTTGCAAGTCTATAGTCACCTATTATGTGTTATGATCCTACAACCCCGAAGTGACAATAATCGGGATACTTCTCGGTGATGACCGTAGTTTGAGGAGTTCATGTATTCACTAAGTGCAAATGCTTTGGTCCGGTACTCTATTAAAAGGAGGCCTTAATATCCCTTAGTTTCCATTAGGACCCCGCTGCCACGGGAGGGTCGGACAAAAGATGTCATGCAAGTTCTTTTCCACAAGCACGTATGACTATATTCGGAATACATGCCTACATTACATTGATGAACTGGAGCTAGTTCTATGTCACCCTATGTTATAACTATTAGATGAGGAATCGCATCCGACATAATTTGTGACACTCCAAAATTTTTGTGGTTTTTGTTTTCAGCAAGAGCCTTGCTTGGTTTAAAGAAGGTCATTTAAACCCTTCTTAAAAACCTCTCTTCTGAGTTTTCCCTCTCAAAATCTTTTCTTGGATTTAGTTTCTTCTAAAAAGAAAACCTTTTTGGTTTTGGGCTTTTCTTTGGTTTTGATCCCTTCTTGTTTTTACCATGCCTCTTGTGGTAAAATTCTCCCAAAACCCCTCCTTCCACTTTGGGACAACCCTAACATTCTGTCCCAACTAGTTAAATCCATTTTTGGATTTTATCTCATTTATTTCTTTTCCCAAAACAATTCTGCCCTTTATTTTGAGCCTAGGTAATTTGCAAAGCAAGTACCTTAATGCCTTTGAACTTTGGTCTCAAATCAACTCCTCTGGATAGTCCTTAGCACCCACAACCTAGAACCATCAAGATCCACTCTTCTTCTTTTCAAAATTTTCAAATTTCACCCTCTACAAGTTTGGACCAGATTTGTCAAATTTGGTGAAATTCATATCTCCACTTCTCCAAAAATTCCACCAAAATTCAGGCAACCCCCAGTTGCAATGAGAGACCACTCCACCAAAAACCAGCTCAAGGAAAAATCCCCACATGCCAAAATCATTCTGTCGAACACCTGGCCTGCACTGTTACTATGCATCTTCAGAAATTCAGTAAGTTCAGTGTCGTTTCTTCGTCAGGGTTCAGTCACATGTCGACTGTGCGCCTGGCGCGTTGTGCACGGCCCTTCCTCCCTGTCCGGAGCACCACACGCGCACTTGGCTCGTTCCTGGCGTCGGTGGCACCCTGGCCCACCTGCGCCGGCGTCTTCCGCGGGGGCAGAGCCTCCCGTGGCGGCCGACAGGGGGCATCCTGCGGCATAACACCGTTCGGCACCGCCCAAACCACCTGAGAGCTCCGCGTGGCCATCTCCCTTGCCAGCACACGCATGCAGCACCGTCGCCGTGGCCTGGCACGCTCAGGGCGCGCTCTCTGCCGCCGACGTGCCGTACGGCCGTTCCGTCGGGGACAGGCCGTAACCACCCTTGCCACGTTGAGTTAGGCACTGGAATGGAAACAGTGCTCCGTCTAGACGATGCTCAAGCCCTTAAACCAACCGTCCAGCCACAGCGCCACCGTAATCGCTCGCCGGACTTATCCCGTTCACAGCAACCGCCTCGGGCCGGCTATAAATAGTGCCTCCGAGCTCGCTCTTGACCCCGCACATCACCACCACCTCACCAGACCCCGCCTAGCCACTGGAAAAGCCTCGAGCGGCCCTTCTTCCTCCACTCCGGCCACCTTCGTCCGCCTCGGGCTCCGGCAGCGTTCTCTCCGGTGAGAACTCCTCCACTGCCCTAGACTTGCCCGTAGCCTCATGGCACCTCTAGGAGACTAACCCCCACTCCAATTTGACCCCAACAGCTCTCTCCGACGAGGTCCACGACTACCCGAACCACCGTCTTCCAGAGCAAGGGCCGCCGTCGACACAATGCTCGCCGGCGACCACCACCACCACCCACCGACGCGGAAGGACATACTGAACACGGAGGTACCACCCGACCCCCTTGCCTCGCCGTGGATCGCCGTCGGCGACCACCGCAGCTCTCGGGCGCCGTCGAGCCCCGTCTCCCTCGTTTGAATATTCAAACCTGACGGGTGGGACCCGCCTGTCAGTCTCTCATTCTTTTCTTTTAAACGAATCGTTTTCTAGACTTTTCTGCAGAACCCCCTGAGAGTTTTCTGTTTCATTACAGAAAGGTCCCTGAATCAAAACCCTTATAACATTTGAACAGAAAAGGATTTTTGTTTGATTCCTTTTCTGTTCTCTTTAAAATTTTGTCTAGTTTTTTATCAGGTTTATTTGAAAATTATTTGGATTACTTTTTGTGCACCTCGTGGTATTTACGTTACGTGCGTATTTTCTTATACCGTAGATACCGGAGGAGGTGACGGAGCCGCAAACTTCACCCAGTTAGACTCCGACTACTCCGAACCAGGCAAGCATGTTTGAACTCTTGATATGATGAGTGTTTGTTGCATGTTTGCATTTAGGAGTTTCATGGCATGTTTATGAACATTTCTTTGAATGTTATATTTCATGCATAGAAGTGGAAAGTAAGTTTCAAAAAGCCATATGTTGTTGGATACATATTTGCATGGCCATGTGATGGCATGAGGATGGGTAAGATGGCAGTGTTGTGGCATGCCAGTCTTACGCCAGTCTATTTTGACTTCAGTGTGATCGTGAATCAAATCACATTCCCATTCATTTCCATTCCTGTACTGCCACATGTTTTCTGCAAGGAATATGGCCTAGTAAGTTGCAAACTGTTTTCCTGGTACACACCAAATAGAGAGGCCGGGATGAGGGTTCCATGGCCCTGGATTAAAGCCCGTCATCCGGTCAGGGGGCATGGGTGTTTCCGGTTGGGACCGAGAGGGGGGCACCCCTTAGAGCGCGCGTATAGAAATTTGATCCCATGCTATTCGAGGTTGTGACCTCCCCGTCTCAAAGTTTTTCTTGGACGTTGTCTAGGGTGATTCCTGGCACCGTGAGGTGGAATGGGTGTGTACTGGTTAAATGTGTTTCTACCGAAATACCATAAACGGAACTAGTCCTTTGTGACTACGGAAACCCGTTGGCTGTGGTCAGTTAGTACAAACTCTGCAGAGTCACAAATCGTTTAAATCATCTTGTACATGTCCAAGTACTGTGTTCATCTTATCTTGTTAGATATCAGCCTCAGTGACAAAAGCCGGTGGACTACATGAGTTTTAAATCCGGTTAAAAGTTTATTCTTGTGGAGGAACTAACCCGTTATTTACATTTGATATAAGCCCTTTCTGTGATGTCGCTCAGACGTCCGACTGTGGCAGACTTGTTATTTACTTTTGATATAAGCCCTTTCTGTGATGTCGCTCAGACGTCCGACTGTGGCATTTCTTTTACAAGCCCTTTCTGTGACATCGCTCAGACGTCTGACTGTGGCATTCCTTTTACAAGCCCTTTCTGTGACGTCGCTCAGACGTCCGACTGTGGCATTTCTTCTATAAGCCCTTTCTGCGATATCGCTCAGACGTCCGACTGTGGCATTTCTTTTATAAGCCCTTTAAGTGGTGTCGCTGAGACGCCCGACTGTGGCATTTCTTTTATAAGCCCTTTCTGCGATGTCGCTCAGACGTCCGACTGTGGCATTTCTTTTATAAGCCCTTTAAGTGGTGTCGCTGAGACGCCCGACTATGGCATTTCTTTTATAAGCCCTTTTTGTGGTGTCGCTTAGACGCCCGACTGCGGCATGAGCTTTATTTGTTTACCTTTCGAGGCATCGCTCCAGACAGCCGATCGGTTTTCAGTTATTTGTTTTACTTATCAAGTCGTGCAAAAATATTATTATTGGAATGAGCATCATTATTTTGCTCATGACGCATTCATGCATACATTTGTTATATCTTTTGTCCGAACTGTCTTGCGAGTACTTTCAAAGTACTCACCTGGCTTGTTGATTTGGCCAGATGTTGATGAAGGCGATGTCATGGATGAAGAGTTTGATAGCGAGTCCAACGCCTAGAGGAGTCCTAGTCAGTCCCGTGCGATCCTGCATTTGGTCACTGTATTATATCCGCTTCTGCCACCCCAGAAATAAATACCTCGAGCCTCACCTCGACACTCGATGAGCTGCCAGTTAGGAGTCAAGTTATCCACCACCACTTTTTATCTCAAGCTAGTAGCATGTCACCACACCCCTGTGTCATAACCGCCCTTATGTAAGATATTGGCGAGTTTGTAATAAATTGTTGAGCAGCCTCTGCTCAACCCTGTAATATATTTAGTGCTACTGGTCCTCTGTTTATCAAGTACTTGTCTACCAGTGAGGATAGCTTTTCCTATACTGGGATCTAAAGATCGATTTTCTCAGTAAGTATTTTATTGAAAAAACGGTCGTGACAGACTTGGTACCAGAGCCAGGCTGACTGTAGGAAGCCACTAGGTGCGATCGCTAATCGGTTATTAGCATGATAGAGTTTATTCATGTTTTTACAAATGTAGTCATTTTTCTGACAGTCAGCATAAAATTTATGATCTGATCACTCAGAATTTTTGCCTACTTTTGTAGATGGCTGGCAACGACTGTGAGTCACAAATGTTCGCCAACGTGCCTGAGGGGTTCGTCAAGCTCCTCTCCTTCATCGTTCAGGTAGCGATGGGGCCATCCGTGCGCCCGATCTTCACACT
The DNA here is from genome assembly GCF_018294505.1 of Triticum aestivum. Taxonomy (NCBI): domain Eukaryota; kingdom Viridiplantae; phylum Streptophyta; class Magnoliopsida; order Poales; family Poaceae; genus Triticum; species Triticum aestivum. Next base: position 298,960,225 of record NC_057813.1, read on the forward strand.
TTATCCACACAAGATCAACGACAGTCTGACCATGCACCAGGCCACGGTGCAATTTAGGGGAGGGCGTGCTGAGATACGCCGCTTCCGATTCTTGGGGAGAGCCATGCCTACAGAGAGGCATGCTATGCAAATGGCTGCCCGCGAGGCGATAGCTCATCTTCGGGATGTCCTTCCTGCTATGAAGACCCGTCGCTACCGCTACCTTCCCTGCCACGTGCCATACACCTGTCACTACTCATTCTCTTGCCCCAGAGGGGAGCGAGACGAGGCCTTTGAGATGCTTGTTGAGTATCTTTGAGCCCTGGAGGCAGCCTTCGACAGCATGGTGGACGACCTCGTAGCTGCCCGCATGGACTCAGTCCATGGCTGTGCCGCCAACAGGAGGGAACTCCTGCACACCGCTCTACCGCTGACGTTCATCTCGTCCTCAGCTTCTCATTCACCTACCATTCTCACCACTGCTCGTCGCCTGCCTACCACTGAGGAATTCAACCAAGCTATTGCACCCACTCCCGTTTGCTCTGCACCACTTATTGCACCCACTCCCATACGTGCTACTCCACCTATTTCACCCACTCATATTCGTGTTACTCCGCCTATGGCACCTGCTCCTTCAGCTCAGCGCAGCACTTCTCGTCTGAAACCTATTAGCGAGGAGGAGGTTGAGTCCCCAGCGTCACTGTGTCTCACCCTCGGCAGGCCAAGGGAGATCCTCACCATCTCCGACTGAGTACGTTTAGACGCCATGCGATGTACCGACTTGTGTGATATGTTTATATGTACATAGGTTGTGAGAAGTAGCCTGTTTGCGCATCATGTAGGATCTGGAGAAGTGCACTAGTCTCAATAACATGTCAGGATTATGTACGCATATCCTGAGTGATGTAATGTATAATTATGCTTGCGTGTAAGATATGTAATAGTCCTTCTCCGCGCGCTATCGTGTATTTTCAAAAAAAATCCTGGAGTTTTATGTGTGATTTTATTGACTTTTGCGACTCTCTTTCTTGTCTTACGGGTTTCACAAAATATATCCCTAGAGTGAAAGATGTCTCGTCCGTGGACACGCTCCATGCCAAATAAGCCCGAAGAAAATTATGGCACACCACCAAACAACAATTTCACTCAGGGACAGACAAGTCAACAGGGCAGTGAAACAGCATTTACCCAAGTGTGTCGTCTGTATGAACAGAGTCAGCAACAATACCAGGAAATGATGAACCAATTCATCAATATGGGAAATCACCGTGGTTAGTATTAGCAGCAATCCAAGTTATCTGAGTTACAGAAGACGCGTCCCCCAACATTTTCTCATACTGACAAGCCTCTTGAGGCCGACGACTGGCTTCGAGACATGGAGAGAAAATTAATTATTGCACAGTGTTCAGACCGTGAAAAAGTATTGTATGCACCTCATTATCTCACCGGAGCAGCTGCATCGTGGTGGGAAAACTTCCTACACATGCACCCCAACAAAAATGAAATAACCTGGGAGGATTTCAAGGAAGATTTTCGTGGGGCACACATTCCTAAGAGTGTTATGAAAATCAAGAAGAGAGAATTTGATGACCTCAAGCAAAGGACCATGACAGTGTCAGAATACAATAGCCAATTCACTCTACTGTCTCGCTACGCCAATGAAGAGCGCATGACCGAGAGCAAGAAGATGGAAAAATTCTTGGAAGGCTTGGCACTCGCACTTAAATGCCAGCTGGTTGTGCATACCTTTCCAGATTTTAAAACACTGGTGGATAAGGCCATTACTCTGGAAAATGAGCGCCGCAGCTTAGAAGATTTCCGCAAACGCAAAAGGGACCAGTCTACTTTTGCTCGCAACCTCAGAAGCAAGACGGAATTTCAGAAGGGTGGAACACACAAAACCCCGACGAATAATTCACGCCCAATCAAGAATTTCCATGCAAGAGACAAGGAGTTCACATATCGCCCAGGCGTTACTTGTTACGCTTGTGGAGAAGAAGGGCACTATGCCAAGCAGTGCCCCAAGCCAAGGAACTCAACCCCGAAGCCTAACAATGGTGGCAATAATTCAGCGCCCAAACAAAACAATTTCAACCCCAATAACAACCACAGGAAGGGTCACCTGAACCACGTGACCAAAGAGGAAGCACAGAACGCCCCAGATATCGTACTCGGTACGTACCCCGTCAACACAATACCTGCCATGGTTTTGTTTGATTCTGGAGCTTCTCACTCATCATTTCAAAGAGTTTTGCTTTGCAAAATAACTTTTCGATGCTTCCCTTGGAAAAATCCATGATCATCAAGTCCCCTGGGATTAAGCAAGTGACCCAGAGTTACTGTCAAGGTGTGGTTATTGAATTTGAAGAATTGAAGTTTTATGCCAACCTTATTGTATTGGAAAGCAAAGGATTGGATGTCATCCTAGGGATGGATTGGTTAACCACCAACAAAGGTTTTATTGACTGCTTCAACCGGACCGTGATTCTCACACACCATCACGGGAAGACAATAAAAGTTTTAGCCAAAGAGAGACAAATACCTCGGCAACCGAGATTAAACAAGGTGGACGTTTCTCAGCTGAACAAGGTTCCAGTAGTGTGTGAATTTCCAGACGTATTTCCAGAAGAACTACCAGGCATGCCACCGGACCGAGAGATAGAATTCAGCATTGAGCTAGCACCCGGAACCGCTCCCATTTACAAGAAACCATACAGAATGGCACCATCCGAATTGGTAGAATTAAAGAAGCAAATAAAAGAATTATTGGAGAAAGGATACATACGAGCCAGTTCCTCACCTTGGGGTTCTCCAATTTTATTTGCCAAGAAAAAGGATGGAACACCGAGATTGTGTATTGACTATCAAGCTCTTAACATGGTCACAATCAAGAACAAATACCCAATGCCCCGAACAAATGATTTATTTGATCAGCTCGCACAGGCCAAAGTCTTCTCAAAAATTGACTTGAGATCAGGATACCACCAATTAAAAGTGCGAACAGAAGATATTCCCAAGACAGCCTTCACTTCCAGATATGGACTGTATGAGTTCACAGTAATGCCATTTGGCTAACCAACGCCCCCGCATACTTTGTTCACCTCATGAACAAAGTATTTATGAAGTATATGGACAAGTTTGTTGTGGTATTCATCAATGATATTCTGATATACTCCAAAACACCAGAAGAGCACGCCGAGCATCTTAGGATTGTACTAGGAGAACTCAGGAAACATCAATTGTACGCCAAATTCAGCAAATGTGAATTTTGGCTAAGACAGGTGGGTTTTCTGGGCCACGTACTCACCCAAGAAGGTATTGCAGTAGACCCGGAAAAGGTCAAGGCCGTACTTGGCTGGAAACCACCAGCTAGCGTAACGGACGTACGAAGTTTCTTGGGAATGGCTGGCTATTACCGGAGATTTATTGATGGATTCTCCACCATAGCAAAGCCAATGACGCAGTTGCTCAAGAAAGGCAAGAAGTTTGAATGGACGGAAGCATGTGAGAAAAGCTTCCAAGAGCTAAAAAGGAAATTAACAACGGCACCAGTATTAATTGTGCCAGACATACACAAGAATTTTGAGGTATATTGTGACGCATCCCGGAAAGGCCTCAGATGCGTATTGATGCAAGAAGGCAAGGTAGTTGTGTATGTCTCCAGACAACTTCGCAAGCATGAGGAGAATTATCCCACTCATGACTTAGAATTGGCAGCGGTCATCCATGCACTCAAGGAATGGAGACACTTTCTACTTGGAAATCGTTGTGAAATATACACAGACCATAAGAGTCTTAAGTATATTTTCACACAGCCGGAACTTAATTTACGGCAACGACGCTGGTTGGAGTTGGTGAAGTATTATGATGTTGGAATCCACTATCATACCGGAAAAGCAAATGTTGTGGCAGATGCCCTTAGTCGGAATCCTAGCCCAGACAACGACAATATACCAAATTTGAGGCCAGAATTTCAACAGGAGTTTGCCAAACTCAATTTAGTAATGGTCACCGAAGGCAGTGTGTCGAATTTGGAAATACAGCCTACCCTGATGGAAAAGATTAAGGAGGCTCAGCATGGACACCCCAGCATTGATGGCATAAAAAGGAAAGTGAGTTTGGGCAAGGCCTCAGAATTCAACGTAGATGAGCGAGGAATATTGTGGTACGGAGAGAGACTTTGCGTACCAAATATCAAGGACCTCAAACAACAGATTCTGGCTGAAAGCCACACCGCTCCGTATTCAATCCACCCTGGAGGAACAAAAATGTACAAAGACCTTCAGGAAAATTTTTGGTGGCACGGCATGAAGAGAGACATAGCCACGTTCATTGCATGCTGTGACTCTTGTCAACGCATCAAGGCCGAGCACCAGAAACCAGCCGGGCTGTTACAGCCAAACAAGATACCCGAGTGGAAGTGGGATGAGATTGGAATGGATTTCATTGTTGGACTACCACGGTCACGACACGGAAATAATGCCATATGGGTCATCACCGATAGATTAACTAAAGTAGCACACTTTATCCCGGTGAAGACAACTCACACCACTCAAAGACTGGCCAGACTTTATCTTGCCCATATCATCTGCCTGCATGGAGTCCCAAAGACTATCATATCCGACAGAGGCACACAGTCGTCTCTAGATTTTGGGATCACCTACAACAGGCACTGGGAACCCAACTAGCATTCAGTACCGCATACCACCCCCAGACTGATGGGCAAACTGAACGCGTAAACCAAATTCTAGAAGACATGCTGAGAGCCTGTGTCCTCACCTATGGAACCAGTTGGGAAGAAAGCTTGCCATATGCAGAGTTCGCATACAACAACAGTTATCAAGCCAGCTTGCAAATGGCACCCTTTGAAGCTCTATATGGGAGAAGATGTCGTACCCCGCTAAACTGGTCAGAAACCGGGGACAGCCACATCTTCGGCCCAGATATGCTCAAAGAGGCTGAGGAGAAAGTTAAGACGATTAGAGATCGACTCAAGACAGCTCAAAGTCGGCAAAAGAGTTATTACGATCGAAAGCATCGGGAAATCAGTTTTGAACCCGGAGAGTTTGTATACCTAAGAGTTTCTCCTATGAGGGGTCTGCAATGATTCAGGATTAAGGGAAAGCTAGCACCAAGATTCATCGGACCATTCCGTATAGTGGCCCGAAGAGGCACGGTAGCCTACCAGCTAGACCTACCCAGAGATTTATCCAATATCCACAACGTGTTCCACATCTCGCAGTTGAGAAATTACGTGAGGAACCCAGAGAAGCAAGTATCACATGAAAATATTGACGTACAACCAGACCTCACCTACCGGGAGCACCCAATAAAAATATTAGAAGAGTTTGAGAGGAGGACCCGACAGAAAACCATCAAGTTTTTCAGAGTTCAGTGGAGCAATCACACCGAGAATGAAGCAACTTGGGAGATAGAGGATTTTCTTCGGACGGAGCACCCACACCTGTTTAAGGATCAGCTGAAATCTCGGGGACGAGATTTTTCCTAAGGGGGTAGGTGCTGTGACACTCCAAAAATTTTGTGGTTTTTGTTTTCAGCAAGAGCCTTGCTTGGTTTAAAGAAGGTCATTTAAACCCTTCTTAAAAAACCTCTCTTCTGAGTTTTCCCTCTCAAAATATTTTCTTGGATTTAGTTTCTTCTAAAAAGAAAACCTTTTTGGTTTTGGGCTTTTCTTTGGTTTTGATCCCTTATTGTTTTTACCATGCCTCTTGTGGTAAAATTCTCCCAAAACCCCTCCTTCCACTTTGGGACAACCCTAACATTATGTCCCAACTAGTTAAATCCATTTTTGGATCTTATCTCATTTATTTCTTTTCCCAAAACAATTCTGCCCTTTATTTTGAGCCTAGGTAATTTGCAAAGCAAGTACCTTAATGCCTTTGAACTTTGGTCTCAAATCAACTCCTCTGGATAGTAATTAGCACCCACAACCTAGAACCATCAAGATCCACTCTTCTTCTTTTCAAAATTTTCAAATTTCACCCTCTGCAAGTTTGGACCAGATTTGTCAAATTTGGTGAAATTCATATCTCCACTTCTCCAAAAATTCCACCAAAATTCAGGCAACCCCCAGTTGCAATGAGAGACCACTCCACCAAAAACCAGCTCAAGGAAAAATCCCCACATGCCAAAATCATTCTGTCGAACACCTGGCCTGCACTGTTACTGTGCATCTTCAGAAATTCAGTAAGTTCAATGTCGTTTCTTCGTCAGGGTTCAGTCACATGTTGACTATGCGCCTGGCGCATTGTGCACGGCCCTTCCTCCCTGTCCGGAGCACCACACGCGCGCTTGGCTCGTTCCTGGCGTCGGTGGCACCCTGGCCCGCCTGCGCCGGCGTCTTCCGCGGCGGCAGAGCCTCCCGTGGCGGCCGACAGGGGGCATCCTGCGGCATAACGCCGTTCGGCACCGCCCAAACCACCTGAGAGCTCCGCGTGGCCATCTCCCTTGCCAGCGCACGCATGCAGCACCATCGCCGTGGCCTGGCACACTCTGGGCACGCTCTCTACCGCCGACGTGCCGTACGGTCGTTCCGTCGGGGACAGGCCATAACCACCCTTGCCATGTTGAGTTAGGCACTGGAATGGAACCAGTGCTCCGTCTAGACGATGCTCAAGCCCTTAAACCAACCGTCCAGCCACAGCGCCACCGTAATCGCTCGCCGGACTTATCCCGTTCACGGCAACCGCCTCGAGCCGGCTATAAATAGCGCCTCCGAGCTCTCTCTCTCGACCCCGCACATCACCACCACCTCACCAGACCCCGCCTAGCCACTGGAAAATCCTTGAGGGGCCCTTCTTCCTCCACTCCGGCCACCTCCGTCCGCCTCGGGCTCCGGCAGCGTTCTCTCCGGTGAGAACTCCTCCACTGCCCTAGACTTGCCCGTAGCCTCATGGCACCTCTAGGAGACTAACCCCCACTCCAATTTGACCCCAGCAGCTCTCTCTGAGGAGGTCCACAACTACCCGAACCACCGTCCGCCGAAGCAAGGGCCGCCATCGACACAGTGCTCGCTGGCGACCACCACCACCACCCACCGACGCGGAAGGACGTACTAAACACGGAGGTACCACCCGACCCCCTTGCCTCACCGTGGATCGCCGTCGGCGACCACCGCAGCTCTCGGGCGCCGTCGAGCCCTGTCTCCCTCATTTGAATATTCAAACCTGACGGGTGGGACCTGCCTGTCAGTCTCTCATTCTTTCTTTTAAACGAATCGTTTTCTGGACTTTTCTGCAGAACCCCGTGAGAGTTTTCTGTTTCATTACAGAAAGGTCCCTGAATGAAAACCCTTATAACTTTTAAACAGAAAAGTATTTTTGTTTGATTCCTTTTCTGTTCTCTTTTAAATTTTGTCTAGTTTTTTATCAGATTTATTTGAAAATTATTTGGATTACTTTTTGTGCACCTCGCGGTATTTACGGTACGTGCGTATTTTCTTATACCGTAGATACCGGAGGAGGTGACGGAGCCGCGAACTTCACCCAGTTAGACTCTGACTACTCTGAACCAGGCAAGCATGTTTGAACTCTTGATATGATGAGTGTTTGTTGCATGTTTGCATTTAGGAGTTTCATGGCATGTTTATGAACATTTCTTTGAATGTTATATTTCATGCACAGAAGTGGAAAGTAAGTTTCGGAAAGCCATATGTTGTTGGATACATATTTGCATGGCCATGTGATGGCATGAGGATGGGTAAGATGGCAGTGTTGTGGCATGCCAGTCTTACGCCAGTTTTGACTTTAGTGTCATCGTGAATTAAATCACATTCCCATTCATTTCCATTCCTGTACTGCCACATGTTTTCCACAAGGAATATGGCCTAGTAAGTTGCAAACCGTTTTCCTGGTACACACCAAATAGAGAGGCCGGGATGAGGGTTCCATGGCCCTGGATTAAAGCCCGTCATCCGGTCAGGGGGCATGGGAGTTTCCGGTTGGGACCGAGAGGGGGGCACCCCTTAGAGCGTGCGTATACAAATTTGATCCCATGCTATTCAAGGTTGTGGCCTCCCCGTCTCAAAGTTTTTCTTGGACGTTGTCTAGGGTGATTCCTGGCATCGTGAGGTGGAATGGGTGTGTACTGGTTAAATGTGTTTCTACTGAAATACCATAAACGGAACTAGTCCTTCGTGACTACGGAAATCCGTTGGCTGTGGTCAGTTAGTACAAACTCTGCAGAGTCACAAATCCTTTAAATCATCTTGTACATGTCCAAGTACTGTGTTCATCTTATCTTGTCAGATATCAGCCTCAGTGACAAAACCCGGTGGACTACATGAGTTTGAAATCCAGTTAAAAGTTTATTCTTGTGGAGGAACTAACCCGTTATTTACATTTGATATAAGCCCTTTCTGTGATGTCGCTCAGACGTCCGACTGTGGCAGACTTGTTATTTACATTTGATATAAGCCCTTTCTGTGATGTCGCTCAGACGTCCGACTGTGGCATTTCTTTTACAAGCCCTTTCTGTGATGTTGCTCAAACGTCCGACTGTGGCATTCCTTTTACAAGCCCTTTCTATGACGTCGCTCAGACGTCCGACTGTGGCATTTCTTTTATAAGCCCTTTCTGCGATGTCGCTCAGACGTCCGACTGTGGCATTTCTTTTATAAGCCCTTTAAGTGGTGTCGCTGAGACGCCCTACTGTGGCATTTCTTTTATAAGCCCTTTTTGTGGTGTCGCTTAGACGCCCAACTGCGGCATGAGCTTTATTTGTTTACCTTTCGAGGCGTCGCTCCAGACACCCTATCGGTTTTTAGTTATTTGTTTTACTTATCAAGTCGTGCAAAAATATTATTATTGGAATGAGCATCATTATTTTGCTCATGACGCATTCATGCATACATTTGTTATATCTTTTGTCCCAACTGTCTTGCGAGTACTTTCAAAGTACTCACCTGGCTTGTTGATTTGGCCAGATGTTGATGAAGGAGATCTCATGGATGAAGAGTTCGATAGCGAGTCCGACGCCTAGAGGAGTCCTAGTCAGTCCCGTGCGATCCTGCATTTGGTCATTGTATTATATCCGCTTCCGCCACCCCAGAAATAAATACATCGAGCCTCACCTCGACGCTCGATGAGCTGCCAGTTAGGAGTCAAGTTATCCACCACCACTTTTTATCTCAAGCTAGTAGCATGTCACCACACCCCTGTGTCATAACCGCCCTTATGTAAGATATTGGCGAGTTTGTAATAAATTGTTGAGCAGCCTCAGCTCAACCCTGTAATATATTTAGTGCTACTGGTCCTCTGTTTATCAAGTACTTGTCTACCAGTGAGGATAACTTATCCTATAATGGGATCTAAAGATCGATTTTCTCAATAAGTATTTTATTGAAAAACCGGTCGTGACATAATTATCCATCACTGATCCAATGCCTACGAGCTTTTCACATATTATTCTTTGCTTATCTACTTTACCGTTGCCACTGTTACAATTACTACAAAACTACTTCTGTTACTTTTGCTACCGTTACCGTTACTTCCATACTACTTTGCTACTAAATACTTTGCTACAGATACTAAGTTATCCAGGTGTGGTTGAATTGACAACTCAACCGCTAATACTTGAGAATATTCTTTGGCTCCCCTTGTGTCGAATCAATAAATTTGAGTTGAATACTCTACCCTCGAAAACTGTTGTGATCCCCTATACTTGTGGGTTATCAAGACTATTTTCTGGCGCCATTGCTGGGGAGCATAGCTCTATTTTTTGAGTCACTTGGGATTTATATCTGCTGGTCACTATGAGGAACTTGAAAGACGAAAGAACTAAGATTTATCCCTCAACTACGAGGGGAGGTAAGGAACTGCCATTTAGCTCTGCACTAGATTCTCCTTCTGTTATGAGTAAGCTTGCGACATCTAAACCTTCTTCTGCTATTAATTCTGATATACCGCATGTTATTGATGATGCCACTTCTACTATGCATGATACTTATGATGAAACTACTTCTGTGCTTGATACTACTGTGCCATTAGGTGAATATCTTGATGAACAACTTGCTAGGGTTAGAGAGAATGAAATTCTTGAAACTGATATTATTGATGATAGTGATGATGAAGGTTCTCCTCCTAAATATGAATTGCCTGTTGTTCCTAAGGGTTATGTTATGGACGAAGAAACTGCTAGAGATTTTCTTGCTTGCAATGATAGATTTGATCTTAAGAAGTTATTAGCTAAACTGAAACAGAAATCTCTAAATGCTAGAATGAAATATGACCCTGCTTTTGCTACTTCACCTATCTTTGTTACTGATAAGGATTATCATTTCTCTGTTGATCCTGAGATAATTACTTTGATTGAATCTGATCCTTTTTATGGCTATGAATCTGAAACTGTTGTGGCACATCTTACTAAGTTAAATGATATAGCCACCATGTTCACTAATGATGAGAAATGTCGCTACTACTATATCCTTAAGATATTTCCATTCTCATTAAAGGGTGATGCTAAAACTCATTTTAATTCTCTTGATCCTAGTTGTGTGCGTAGTCCCCAAGATATGATTTATGTCACACCCTGATTTTCATGCCACAACACTTAAGCTAATAAATCATGATAAAATGTGGTTTGACAAAAACTTTTGAGTGTTTGGTCCTTGCTTGATTTGATTTCTGTGTGTTGGTTGCAAGTGCTCTAAAAATCAAATAAATCCTCCAGCTCCTATACTTCATCTCCTTGCTCCAAACTCCTGAACCAATGATCATGCCATGTGTATAGGACATAAAAATAATTTCTTGCAAAAATAATTTGGCCAAATAGTATTTTCAAAAATTAGTTTTTCAAAACCCCCTTAATTGAGGTGTGCACTATAAGTACTTAATTAAGGGCAATAAAAATCATTCCAAAAATATATTTGACTCCTATTATATATAGGATACCCAGAAACCACAAAAATATAATTTTAAAAGTTATTTTCCTATTTTATTTAAAAGCTTTTTCTTAAGGCTAGAAATGGTCTTTAATAGGGAAAAAATATTTTATTATTTCAAAAATATTTGACAAAATTCAGGGAAACTAAGTGGACATATATTTTCCATATATAAGAGTTTCAACACATGGTCATGTTCAAAATATTGGACAAAACCTCCCAAAACCATTTCTGCCAATTTCAAAGATTTGAAATATTTCTACAGGAAATATTTTCATAAAAATCCAAGAAAATTTTATCATGTCACAAATGCCCTATTTGGTGATCTTGCCAAGTCTCGTGACTTGGAGAACAAGATAACATCATCAAATCCCCTCAGAACCATTTCTGTCCATTTTGAAGTTTGAGCAACTTTACATTGCCAAACATTCCCAAATGTTCTCAAACCTTGTGAACATGCTCAAATGTTCTAATTATACATCTAGACAAAGAGGCACAAGTTGGAGAACAAGTTAACTTGATCAAAGGGCCCCAAAACCCTTCCTGTCCAGAACCAAATTTGAACAACTCTACATTGGCAACTTTCTCCTTTTGATCTCAACTTTTGTGGACATGTTCATAACCTCAAATGAAGACCCTAAAACAAGTGGTGCATCAAGGAGAACAGATTTGCATGAATAAATCTTGGAAATTCCATTTCTGCCGATTTCTAGGGTTTACAAAAGTTGCATTGGCAACTTTTCCCAAATGAACTCAATCTTGGTGGAACCTCTTATTTTCTCATACCATTTGACCCTGTCAAGCCTCATGACAAATGGAGATCATCTACTTGCCCAAACCATTATCAAACACCTTGTGCCACTTTACCAAAATACCATCTTTGACCTCTTCTACTAATCTCCAAGGCCTCAACTTTTTACCACAGCCCCTCAGAGTTCCCTTGCACCTCCAGTAACTCTTCCCTGGCCTCAACTCAATGATTGAAGGGTGAAACATCCCCATTTACCCTTCTGGACAGCAGCATTCTTCTCCTTTCTCACCTCCCTCCTCACTCCAGTGGATCTCCAGGGCATCCAATGCCCCTCCCCACTTGTTTACTTCTCCCTAGCGCTACCAGACATGAGTGGGCATGCCCCTGCCCCTTAAACAATGCCATGGCAGCCAAAGGCATGCTCTAGAGCGCGCTATAGTGCGCCCCCGCACTGTAGCCGCCCCCTGCCAAGCACCTCCGGCCACCTCGGGCCTCCCCAGCGCGCCCGACGAGGTGCCTCGGCGTCTGTGACACGCTAAACCCCTGTCCCCTCCTTCTCCCTCCCGCTGCCTCTGCTCACACGCGCGCTGGCCGCCCGAGAGCTCCAATGAGCGGCCTCACACGCGCGACACCTCTGGCCCTCCCCCGCTCCTTCTCTCCCTTTCTTCGGCCGTAGACCATCTCTACAAATGCCACAGACACGCACACACGAGCCCCCGTGGCTTGCAGCAACAGAAACAGCCTCGCCGGCGCATGAGCTCACAGTGCACCTCGCCCGCTTCCCTTAAAGGCCACCCTGAGCCCTCTTTGGCTTTCGATGGCTCTCTCTCCCTCCTGCGCGTCATCCCTACCGGCTCACTCCTCTCCCCGCACCCTCCATAGCCCTCCATGACCGGAGAGCTGCCACCGGCATCCACCTAAATTCAGCCGAGCCCGAGCTCTTCTCCCTCTCCTCTCTCCACCAGCAGGCTCCCCAGAGCAAGGTGGAGCTCCCACGCTCTTTCCCTCGTCCGAGGGCGCACCGTAGCGCCATCTCCAATCTCACCCGACGCCACCGTCCGCCAGCGTCCAAGCCGTCGTCGCCTTGGCCATCCCCGGTAGCTGTGGCATACATGAATGGATGCGGCGTTCGGCGCCGAGCTCATCCATAGCCGGGGCGTCGCCGGAGGTGCTCCGTAGCACCGGAAGTCGTCGTCGGGCTCTCTGCTCCCTCGGCCAGGCAAGCGCGCGGGAGGAAGATGAAGACGAAGGCCCTGCAGGCGGGCCCCGCTTGTCAGTGGCCTAGCCACCGGGCCACGCTGGCAAGTGGAGGCGGGTTCGCCCTCTCTCGCATCCCCGCGGTGAAGGCGCACTCCGCGTGGGCGCCTTCGACGTCGCCTCTGTCGTCCCGTGCGGCTGGGCCGGCCCACGGTCTATCTGTCGCCTCGTGCGCAGGATAAGGTTAAAGCCTTATTTCCTTTTTCTTTTTCATGTCAACTTCAAAAATCCATAAATAATTCAACAGAGCTCCAAATCCAATGATTCAAATTTCTAGTAGTTTCTAAAATCATGCCCTACCACATGGTGCTATTGTCACATTTTTACAGAAGCATTTCCTTCACAAATATTTATCAAAACCCCATTTTCCATTTCTATGATAAAGTTTAGAAAATCACAGAGAGCTCAAAATTGATCCAAATGCCATGATTCAAATTCCTAGATGCTTCTAAGTTCATAACTTAGTTTATGAACATTTTTCTTAATACTTTCTGTACCCCACAATATAATGAGCCATTTCTTCGTATTTGTCAACTTGGCAAATTCATAGGGAATTCATTTGAACTCCAAATCCAGTGAAACCAACTCCTAGATGCTTCTAAAATCATGATTTGTTAAATGGCTGCCTTTGCTCATTTTCCAAATGTATATTTCTGGACACTTCTTGCAAATCCATAAACCCCTTGGTTCCATCATATCAAAATGTTTAGATATATCCATAGATCAAATCCCAATGAAACTACTTTGGTCATCCCTCATATGACCAAAGGTATCCTAGAAAAGTCCAACTTACATTTTTAGAGCACTTTTATTTTCTGCCTTGTTGTGTTGCTTATTATGGTTGCTTTCGACGATAGTTGAAGAAGTAGACGAAATGCTCGGAGTTGGACCAGAGATATTTGAAGACCTCGAAGACTTTGTTAAAACAGGCAAGAGCCCTTTGACCATGTCTATGAAACCCTTTTTATGCATATCATATAACACCATATTGTTGTTGCAACGGAATCATGATGAGGTGGTATCCACTTTGATGGTTTGCCACCATACTTCCTCGTTGATACTTGCATTGTGCATAACCCTACCTCCTTATGAGGGTTATGACGGTGGGAGTAGATAGGATGCTAAAGTAGATGCTACGCAAAAAGGGACGGGTATATGCATGGTGAAGGAGACAAAGTATTTTCAGAAGACTTTTCGAAAACCCCATCGGGTGCCACTTATGCCCGGGGGAGATGATGAGTTGGGTAGCCACTTGATGACGAAGTGGTGTACCGAGGCAAGTGTGTGTTGTTTTCAAAACAGATTGGTTTAAGTTGCGACCGTTATTCCAACCTTACAAGCGCAACCACTGTACCCTTATATGGGAAAGGGCATTATTGATTACCTAGACCGATACTAGCTTGGAGCCCGCAATATTAGTGACGGGAGAGTTGTTGGTGCGCTCTCTCGGGATGGGGTCGTGCCAGGTAGGGCGGCCATGACTGTTTTCACAGGGCACCGGACACACCGTTGGTACCCCGTGCTTGTGGTATGTGATGAATATGGGAGCGAGGCTCCACAACTTTATGATGTGAAATGTTAGGCACGGGGGTTACTACCAATCGAGTGGACTCCATGTTAGTGTCGTCTAGGGAAAGGTAGTGATCGGGTGCTTACCCCGAGTACTTGAGGTATCGCGGGTCGTGGATGACACGGAAGTTCCCCGGATCTTGTGGGTAAAGTGTGCAACCTCTGCAGAGTGTAAAACTATTCGAATAGCCGTGTCCACGGTCAAGGACAGTTGGGTAACTGCTCTTGGGCTACGTCCACATGTTTACAAACCGTGCGTGTGTGTTGATAAAACTACTTGGGTCAAGTCAAGGGACTTGATATGATTGAGTTGGGTTGGTGCCCACTCTATTTATGTTGATATCTGTAACCTGTCCTCATGGTTACTTGAATTCTCTTGATGCATGTCTTACAAGTTGTTGAACATGTCATTACACTCAAAGCTAGCTTTCTGCAAAAATTTACCTATATCATGCATTGTTGTATCTTGAACCAAAACATGGGTTGCTTGCGAGTACAATCAAAGTACTCATTGGCTTGCCACTGGTTATTTAATTGACCAAGCATGGAAGAACCGGAGTTCGAAGAAGAGTTCTTTGGAGTCGAACATGCGAACTAGGACGTTTCCCAGTCAGAATGCCTGTAGGGTTAAGGCAGATGGCATGGGTTCTACTTAACGACGAAGATTTCCGCTGCTTGTGTTTCATTTGATGTTCAGCCCTTAAGGCTATGTCAATGTAAGACTTGACCATAATGGTCATAATTTGTGTAAGATGGTATGTATGGATGTAAGACTCTTGTTATTCAGCTTCTGTGTGTTCAATGAGCATTGATCTCTGGGATCACTGTACACGTGCATTCGGTGATCTCGACTTATGAGTTGGGGTCCCCACAATTTATTACTTCTCTGCTAAATATTTCCCTGCTCATAAGAACCAGGCTGCTTTGAGGGAAATATATAATTTTGTGCAAATTGAAGAAGAGAGTCTCCCACAAGCTTGGGGGAGGCTTCTCCATTTACTTACTGCTTTATCTGATCATCCTCTTAAGAAAAATGAAATACTTGATATCTTTTATAATGGACTAACTGATGCTTCCAAGGACCACATGGATAGTTGTGCTGGTTGTGTTTTTAGGAAAAGAACAGTCGATCAAGCTGAATTGCTATTGAATAATATGTTGACTAATGAAAAATAGTTGGACACTTCCTGAGCCAATTCCTGAGCCAGTTTCTGAGCCAACTCCTAAATCAACTCTGAAGAAAAGGGGTGTTCTATTTCTCAGTCCTGAAGATATGCAAGAGGCAAAGAAATCTATGAAAGAGAAGGGTATTAAAGCTGAAGATGTTAAGAATTTACCTCCTTTTGAAGAAATACATGGCCTTAATATACCACCTATCAAAGAAACACATGGTCTTGATAACCCGACACAGGTAGTAAAGGTAAATTCTCTCTATAGATATGATAAAGTTGAAATCCCATCTACTAAGTTTTCTAGCCAATGCTAGGATGAATTTGATGACTTTATGGCTAGACAAGAAAATTTCAATGCTTATGTTGGTAGACAATTAAAAAGCAATGCTTATATGATTGGACACTTGAGTGATTATATGGCTAGAGTTAAAGGTGAACTTAAACTCATTAGCAAGCATGCTTCTATGGTTAACACTCAATAAGAACAAGTGCTTAAGGCTCAGAATGATTTGCTCAATGAACTAAATAATAAACATGATTTTGCGGTTAGAGTAGCAACTAGAATGGGTAAAATGAGTCAGGAACCTTTGTATCCTGAAGGTCACCCTAAGAGAATTGAGCAAGATTCTCGGAGAAATAATATAGATGCACCTAGTCCTTCTAAAAAGAAGAAAAAGAAAAATGATAGGACTTTGCATGCTTCTAGTGAACCTGTTGTAGAAAATCTAAGAATCCTAATGATATTTCTATTTCTGATGTTGAAACACAATCTGGTGACGAACATGAACTGGTGATAATGTTAATGATAATGTTCATGTTGATGCTCAACCTAGTAATAATAATGATGTAGAGATTGAACATGCTATTGATCTTGATAACCCACAATCAGAGAATCAACGTTATGATAAGAGAGACTTTGTTGCTAGGAAGCACGGTAAAGAAAGAGAACCATGGGTTCAGAAACCCATGCCTTTTCCTCCTAAGCCATCGAAGAAAAAGGATGATGAGGATTTTGAGCGCTTTACTAAAATGATTAGACCTATCTTTTTTACGTATGCGCTTAACTGATATGCTTAAAGTTAATCCTTATGCCAAGTACATGAAAGATATTATTACAAATAAAAGAAAGATACCTGAAGCTGAAATTTCCACCATGCTTGCTAATTACACATTTAAAGGTGGAATACCTAAGAAACTAGGAGATCCAGGAGTACCAACTATACCATGCTCCATTAAAAGAAACTATGTTAAAACTGCTTTGTGTGATCTCGGAGCAGGTGTTAGTGTTATGCCTCTCTCTTTATATCGTAGACTTGAATTGAATAAGTTGACACCTACTGAAATATCTTTGCAAATGGCCGATAAATCAAACGGTATACCTGTCGGTATTTGTGAGGATGTGCCTGTTGTGGTTGCAAACGTTACTATCTTAACAAACTTTGTTATTCTTGATATTCCCGAGGACGATAGTATGTCGATTATCCTTGGTAGACCCTTTTTGAATACTGAAGGGGCTGTTATTGATTGCAACAAAGGCAATGTCACTTTTCATGTTAGTGGTAATGAGCATACGGTACACTTTCCGAGGAAACAACCTCAAGTTCATAGTATCAACTCTATTGGAAAAATTCCATCAATTATTATTGGAGGTTTTGGATTTCATCTTCCTACTATCAAGAAGAAATATGATATTCTTATTATTGGGGATGTGCATATCCCCGTTGAGGTAACCTAGTGTTATTCAAAATTTCTCCCATTCCATGTTATTCGGAATGAGTTTGTTAACAAGACTTGATCAACCTTGATAGTGGATTCCTTTTGATGATCATGAGATGGATGAAGTTAGAAGGCACAACCTTTTGTACCCTCTTTTTACTTTCTGTTATTTAGAATAAATAAAGCAAAATTAGTATTTTCTGTCTGTCTTCTGAATTATCCATGCAATAAAAAATATCCCAAAAATAAAAGTTCTCCAAATGCCATGCAAATTTAATATGATTTTTTTGGAATATTTGAGAATATGTGGCACTGAGAACATAGCAGGGGGAGCTGGCACCTGGCCACGAGGGTCAGGGGTGTGCCCTACCCCCCTGGGCGCGCCCCCCTTCCTCATGGGCCCACGGTGGACCCCCTCCACTTATTCCTGCACCCATGCACTTCTTATTCCTCCCAAAAAATCACTATCCAGCTCATGCACGAGTTCTAGCTTATCTTGCTGCCATTTTCGATCTCCTTGCTCAAAGCTCCATTCACAAAACTGCTTTGGGGGATTGTTCTTTGGTGACCCTGTTCTTGAACTGGCATGTCAAATTTATATGGTCCCAAGTAATTCTAATGCATGATATAGCCTCTAGGCACTTGTAGGAGTAGTTGCTATCAATCTTATTGAGTTTGGTTCACTTTTATTTTGAGTTACTAAAAATTTCAGAAATTTTCAAAAAATGATGAAGAGATTTTTGAGGGGGCCTTCTAGCCAAAGCTCAAAGGAGAAACAAAGTAAGGAGAATAAGAAGCCCAAGTATAATCTCCCTGGCGTCATGGAAGTTCGGCCATGTGAATGGCCTTGTGATGATTTCTTGAAAGCAGCCGGTATTCATGATGATTTTTATTCTTTGGCTGATAATGCAGGCCTCACCGACTTCTCCACGACCAGCTCGATTAGTATCTCCTACTCACTAATACTTTCGTGCAAAAATTTTACTTTTATCTTAAGAAATCACCTCCTTCAGTAGAGTTTCATTTATATGATGAGGCTAAGGAGATGTCATTATATGAATTTTGTGCGGTTTGCAAGATACCCTTCGAGGGAAGCTTAGAGGAACCACATCGTAAAGATGTGGATAGATTTATTGATACTATTACTGTAGGGGAAACGAGGAAGGTTTCCGATTCAAGAATTACTAGCATACATTTTCCTATTTTATGCTACTTTGCAATATTTGCTAGTCGATGCTTAATTGGTCGCAGAAACTGTGGAAACCTTAGTGTTCCTGATATTATTATTTTGTTGCATGCTTTATTTCGTGATAACTCTGTTAGCATGGGCGCTATTATTGCTAAACGATTAAGTCTGAACCGTACAAAGGGCCCCATCTTTGGAGGTATCTATGCTTCATGCCTTGCTGAACACTTCAGGATACCTATTAGGCATTTTGAGAAAGAGGAAAACCTATTGTCCCCTAGTTTTCTAGATTATAAGACCATGGTAGCGCATGAGTTTATAGTGAAAAATGATGAGAAGATGCTTAAGTATAGTTTGAGATTTCATAAAGCTCACAGTGAGACTATTATCCTGCATGCACCCTCTTTGTTTGACTTAACTGCACGCCCTTACCTCGTCTTGCCGGAGGCCGTTTATGCATTCCGGGGCCAGACATCAGCTCCAGAGCCTGAGCCGGAACCACCACTTGACCCTTATCGACCATCATGTTATCAGTGGGGTCTGGAGGAGATTGCCAGCCAGTGGCAGTCAGCTGACACATCTCAGTACGACCCTAGTTACAACTTCGGATATCCGCCAGGCCATCCATGGGCATAGACCAACTTAGGCCAAAAGCCTAAGCTTGGGGGAGTACGTATTTCTCATCGACACTATATTAATGTTCACACACTCATTCTAGTTGTCAATGATCATACTTTTTCATTGTACTATCCATTCTAGTTTACTTTCTTTTTCTAGTTTTCTTCTTGTGTGTTTGATAACCTTAAGAAAAACCAAAAAATTTAGTTAGTTTACTTTCCATGCGTGTAGTATTAGTAATTAAAATAAAACCCAAAAAGATTTCTCGTTCTTCTTTTGCTTGTTCGGAGCTTTCCCGTGTAAATAGTTTTATTTCTTTTCTTTTCTTTGGGGGTCGAGAGGAGAAGACCATAATCAAAATGTTAAGTGGGTCTCATATGCATTATTGTTTATTTAACCAAGAGCCGATATTACCTTGTCTTCTCCCTTGAATTGAATGCTTGAAGATTCCAGCTTTGTCCAATGCTTTGTGATAACTCAGTTAGCATGGGCGCTATTATTGCTAAACGATTAAGTCTGAACCGTACAAAAGGCCCCATCTTTGGAGGTATCTATGCTTCACGCCTTGCTGAACACTTCAGGATACCTATTAGGCATTTTGAGAAAGAGGAAAAGTTGTTGTCCCCTACTTTTCTAGATTATAAGAGCATGGTAGCGCATGAGTTTATTGTTAAAAATGATGAGAAGATGCTTAAGTATAGTTTGAGATTTCATAAAACTCACCATGAGACTATTATCCTGCCTGCACCCTCTTTGTTTGACTTAACTACATGCCCTTACCTCATCTTGCCGGAGGCCTTTTATGCATTCTGGGGCCAGACATCAGCTCCAGAGCCTGATCTGGAACCACCACTTGACCCTTATTGACCATCCTGTTATCAGTGGGATCCGGAGGAGATTGCCAGCCAGTGGCAGTCAGATGACACATCTCAGTACGACCCCAGTTACAACTTCGGATATCCGCTAGGCCATCCATGGAAATAGACCAACTTAGGCCAAAAGCGTAAGCTTGGGGGAGTACGTATTTCTCACCGACACTATATTGATGTTCACACACTCATTCTAGTTGTCGATGCTCATACTTTTTCATTGTACCACCCATGCTAGTTTATTTTCTTTTTCTAGCTTTCTTCTTGTGTGTTCGATAACCTTAAGAAAAACCAAAAAATTAGTTAGTTTACTTTCCATGCCTGTAGTAGTAGTAATTAAAAGAAAACCTAAAAATATTTCTCGTTCTTCTTTTGCTTGTTGGGAGCTTTCCTGTGTAAATAGTTTTATTTCTTTTCTTTTATTTGGGATTCGAGAGGAGAAGACCATAATGAAAATGTTAAGTGGCTCTCATATGCATTATTGTTTATTTAACCAAGAGCCCATATTACCTTGTTTTCTCCCTTGAATTGAATGCTTGTAGATTCCAGCTTAGTCCAATGCACGTGCACTATTATTATTATCCACGCCGTTCAGTCATGCAAGTGAAGGCAATAATGACGATATATGATGGACTGATTGACATGAGAGAAGTTGGTATGAACTCGACCTATCTTGTTTTTGTAAATATGATTAGTTCATCATTCCTGATTCATCCTATTATGAATAAACTTGTTTGCAATGACAATGAGAGATTATAGTTGCTTATGTCATGCATAATTAGCTAGGAGCTTATAATGGTTTACCTTGCATGCCAACATGCTATTAAAATGGTTGTGATGTGGTATGATAGGGTGGTATCCTCCATTGAATGATTCGAGCGTCTTGACTTGGCACATGTTCACGCATGTAGTTGAAACAAAATCAACATAGCCTTCACAATATTTATGTTCATGGTGGATTATATCCTACTCATGCTCGCACTCAGTGTTGATTAATTTTAATGCATGTTGATGACTGGTCTCGCTCTCTAAATTGGTCGCTTCCCAGTCTCTTTCTAGCCTTCACCTGTACTAAGCGGGAATACTGCTTGTGCATCCAAACTCCATAAACCCCAAATTTATTCCGTATGAGTGCACCATACCTTCCTATATGTGGTATCTACCTACCGTTCCAAGTAAATTTGTATGTGCCAAACTCCAAACCTTCAAACGAAATTCTGTTTTTATGCTCGAGCCACTCATGTATCAACTAGGGTTGTCTGTATCTTCCATGTTAGACGGGTTATTCTCAAGAGGAGTGGACTCCGCTCCTCACTCATGAGAAAATGGCTGGTCACCGGGATGCCCAGTCCCATGCTCAAATCAAATCAAAATAATTAAACAAAACTCCCCCAGGATTGTTATTAGTTGGAGGCACTTGTTGTTTCGGGAAAGCCATGGATTGATGCTTGTTGGTGGAGAGGGAGTATAAACTTTACCATTCTGTTTGGGAACCGCCTATAATGTGTGTAGCATAGAAGATATTGAGATCTCTCAGTTGTTATGTTGATAGTGAAAGTATACCGCTCAAAATGTTATTTACCTCTATTTCAAAATCAAGCTCTAGCACCTCTACAAATCCCTGCTTCCCTCTACGAAGGGCCTATCTATTTACTTTTATGTTGAGTCATCACCCTCTTATTAAAAAGCACCCGCTGGAGAGCACCTCTGTCATTTGCATGCATTACTATTAATTTATATTGGGTATGACTATGACTGGATCTCTTTTACGATGAATTACAATGTTTAGTCAGTCCTTGATCTTTAAAGGTGCTCTGCATTTATGTTTTGTGGTCTTAAAAAAGGCTAGCAAGATACCATCTTGCTATATCATATTATGATTGTTTTGAGAAAGTATTGTCATCCAAGATTTATTATTATTGCTCGCTAGTTGATTATGCCATTGATATGAGTAAATATGAGACCTAAGTGTTATTGTGAATATGGTTAGTTCATAATCTTTGCTGAAAACTTGAATGCTGGCTTTACATATTTGCAATAACAAGAGCAAACAGAGTTTGTAAAAGTTTTTCTTTATCACTTTCAGTTTATCAACTGAATTGCTTGAGGACAAGCAAAGGTTTAAGCTTGAGGGAGTTGATACGTCTCCGTCGTATCTACCTTTCCAAACACTTTTGCCCTTGTTTTGGACCCTAACTTGCATGATTTGAATGGAACTAACCCGGACTGATGCTGTTTTTAGCAGAACTGCCCTGGTGTTATTTTTGTGTAGAAATAAAAGGTCTCGGAATGACCTGAAAATCCACAGAGCAACTTTTCAGAATTAATAAAAAATATTGGCGAAAGAATCAACGTCAGGGGGCCCACACCCTGTCCACGAGGGTGCCCACCCCTAGGGCGCACCCCCTGCCTCGTGGGCACCCTGGACCTCCACCGAAGTCAACTCCAACTCTATATATTCACTTTCGTGGAGAAAAAATCAGAGAGAAAGATTCATCACATTTGACGATACGGAGCCGCCGCCCAGCCCTAATCTCTCTCGGGAGGGCTGATCTGGAGTCCGTTCGGGGCTCCGGAGAGGGGGATTCGACGCTGTCGTCATCATCAACCATCCTCCATCACCAATTTCATGATGCTCACCGCCGTGCGTGAGTAATTCCATCGTAGGCTTGCTAGACGGTGATGGGTTGGATGAGATTTACCATGTAATTAAGTTACTTTTGTTAGGGTTTGATCCCTAGTATCCACTATGTTCTGAGATTGATGCTGCTATGACTTTGCTATGCTTAATGCTTGTCACTAGAGCCCGAGTGCCATGATTTCAGATCTGAACCTATTATGTTTTCATGAATATATGTGAGTTCTTGATCCTATCTTGCAAGTCTATAGTCACCTATTATGTGTTATGATCCGACAACCCCGAAGTGACAATAATCGGGATACTTCTCAGTGATGACCGTAGTTTGAGGAGTTCATGTATTCACTAAGTGCTAATGCTTTGGTCCGGTACTCTATTAAAAGGAGGCCTTAATATCCCTTAGTTTCTATTAGGACCCCGCTGCCACGGGAGGGTCGGACAAAAGATGTCATGCAAGTTCTTTTCCATAAGCACGTATGACTATATTCGGAATACATGCCTACATTACATTGATGAACTGGAGCTAGTTCTATGTCACCCTATGTTATAACTATTAGATGAGGAATCGCATCCGACATAATTATCCATCACTGATCCAATGCCTACGAGCTTTTCACACATTGTTCTTTGCTTATCTACTTTACCGTTGCCACTGTTACAATTACTACAAAACTACTTCTGTTACTTTTGCTACTGTTACTGTTACTTCCATACTACTTTGCTACTAAATACTTTGCTGCAGATACTAAGTTATCCAAGTGTGGTTGAATTGAAAACTCAACTGCTAATACTTGAGAATATTCTTTGGCTCCCCTTGTGTCGAATCAATAAATTTGGGTTGAATACTCTACCCTCGAAAACTGTTGCGATCCCCTATACTTGTGGGTTATCATGGGTTCACCTTGTGAACTTATGCATAGGGGTTGGCACACGTTTTCATCTTGACTCTCAGGTAGAAACTTTGGGGCACTCTTTGAAGTTCTTTGTGTTGGTTGAATAGATGAATCTGAGATTGTGTGATGCATATTGTATAATCATGCCCACGGATACTTGAGGTGACATTGGAGTATCTAGGTGACATTAGGGTTTTGGTTGATTTGTGTCTTAAGGTGTTATTCTATTACAAACTCTATGATAGATCGAAGGGAATGAATAGCTTCATGTTATTTTACTACGGACTCTTGAATAGATTGATCAAAAAGTATAACTTTGAGCTGGTTTCGTACCCTACAATAATCTCTTCGTTTGTTCTCCGCTATTAGTGACTTTGGAGTGACTCTTTGTTGCATGTTGAGGAATAGTTATTTCATCCAGTTATGTTGTTATTGTTGAGATAACTTGCACTAGTGAAAGTATGAACTCTAGGCCTTGTTTCCTAGCATTGCAATACCGTTTGTGCTCACTTTTACCACTTGTTACCTTGCTGTTTTTATATTTTCAGATTACAAATACTCATATGTATTGGGTGTGTTGGGGACACAAGAGACTCTTTGTTATTTGGTTGCAGGGTTGTTTGAGAGAGACCATCTTCATCCTACGCCTCCCATGGAATGATAAACCTTAGGTCATCCACTTGAGGGAAATTTGCTACTGTCCTACAAACCTCTGCACTTGGAGGCCCAACAACATCTACAAGAAGAAGGTTGTGTAGTAGACATCAATATAAACAACTAAGAACAACAAATAAAATCTACTTAGTGAATATAGCAAACAAGCACACACGAGAATATTCACCCAACGCTATTGTTCTCCGGCAACGGCGCCAAAAAAAGTTCTTGATAACCCACAAGTGTAGGGGATTAGTTTTAGCCTCTTTCGATAAGTAAGAGTGTCGAACTCAACAGGGAGCTAAAGTGATGCGGAGCATCCTTCGGACATCCCCATAGACCTTCCAGCGTCTCACCAAGCACCAAGAGGACCCATGACTAGAGCACGAGCTAGAGCTCTCGAGACCGAGGTGACTTCTCTCCTTAGTGATATATCACATGATCCTCTCGAGACATGGCTACTACCTCAATCCGGAATGTTGTGCATGATTAGGTACCAAGAGGACCCTCCCGAGGATGCACATGAAGATGGCCAAGACCCCAAGTCCATGGAAGAAGAGAACCAATGGGAGAAGGCAAGAACACCCTCCAGGCACCGGACATCCGGCCAGGACCCCGGACATCTGGCCCCTGGAGATCTACACGGCCAGCCCTCTGCAGAAGAAACTACAGCGACCTGACATCCGGCGTCCAGCCCGAACATCCGGCCCCTCACCGAAAATCCGGCCTCCCGCCCGGATATCCGAACAAGGCGTCCAGAATGCACAGAAGCTGGTCCTGACAGCCCAGACATCCGGCCTCCCCACCGGACATCTGGCCCCTCCGAAAGCACCGGACATCAGGCCCCTCCGAGCGGACATCCGGCACTGCCCAACCAAAGAACAGAATGGCCGTCTGCATCAGCCCGGACATCCGGCCAATCAGCCCAGACATCCGGCGCCTCTCAAGCCACCGGACATCCGGCCCGTCGCCCGGACATCCGGCACCCTCTGCCTGCACGCAGCTCCTTTGGGTCATGACCCATGTATCCCTTCGCCCCTTTGACTATATATACTCCCTCAACCCGTACATTTTAGGGTTAGCAAAGGATTAGCTCATTTGAGATAGAGCTTTGCTCATCCATACGAATCTCCTCCTCGTGAGAGACCGCGGCCTCTTCGGAGAAGACCCACCATGGACTCAAGACCCCTTTACGGGAAGATCCCTCGTGGATTCAAGACCTCCTCTCAGAGATGAGCTACCGCCACTTGTATCGTCCTTTGTTGGATTTGGACTGTGTATCTCTTTGTGTTCCTTGGATCTAGCACATGTGTGATCATATTCGTGTTGGTTGAGTGTTTTCTCTTGTGTTCCTCCATGATTTCCCTCGTTTCCTTCCACGCGTTCTTCGTGTTCCTCGTAGGGATCCTCTACAAACGTGAAAGATCGGCCCCTAGGGTTCCGCCCTACATCATCTTGGTATCATGAGCCATGTTGATCACGTTTTCGGAGCCCCTACCTCGTGTTTTCTAGCTTGATTTTGTTGTTTTAGTCATAAACCCGAAAATCCCCACCAAAAATAGCCCAATTTTTTTTGCGATTTGTTGGTGTGATGAAGTTTTGTTGGATTTGATCCATGGATCTGCTTTGCAGCGAGATGATCTAGCTTTTCCCCATCTCACCCGCGATTTCCATCCACCATTTCGTTCGAATTTTGCCCCGGAATTGTGATTTTTCCCACGGAGTTCATCATGTTCGTCCCCGATCCAGGAGCCCGGACATCCGCCCGTGTCCACCGGACATCTGGTGCACCGGACATCCAGCAACTGGCCCGGACATCTGGCCCCTCACAGCAGCAACTCCACCCTCCCGAGCCATTTCCGCATACTT
This sequence comes from Triticum aestivum, assembly GCF_018294505.1. Classification (NCBI taxonomy): domain Eukaryota; kingdom Viridiplantae; phylum Streptophyta; class Magnoliopsida; order Poales; family Poaceae; genus Triticum; species Triticum aestivum. The sequence goes on from NC_057813.1 coordinate 298,986,296, forward strand.
CCGCCCAATTTTTCCCCGGTGCCCACGCTTACTTCCGCATACCCCCAACACTTTCCACAAGCACCACCACCGCTCACCGCTACCTCCTATGTCGATTTTGACACGTTTTGGTCTTTGAGATTTTGGGTTGTGGTTCCCGTGTCCTATTGTGTTTCGGCTATATAGGTACGGTTCGACGTCACCATCACCACCGCTCATCTCCATCGACTACTCATCATTGCCAAGGACGGTAACCTCGACGACATCTTTGTCATACCTTGCAATTGCACTTATACCCACATTGCCTCATTTTTGCGTAGCTTACCCATCGAGACTAGTCATTGAGTATTGCCGGCAACGTGACTTGTGCACATTAGTGATCATACTCCACAGCATACATACCATACCACCGTGGTGCATATCTTGGAATCAACTTGTGTGTCACAAAGTTGTCATAGTATACACAATTGCTATCTTGGTTCGTGAAGTTTTGCATGATAAAAGAGCTCAAAAGTGAAAGAGCCACCCAAGCTTTTAAGCAAAGAGGAAAGATAAGCAAAGAGCTTATAAGCAAGAACCATAGCATCATACTACATTAAGATTGTCATATAATATCATCTTGGATCATAGCACCGAAGTACCATACATATAGCATACCTGGGATAGAGATCGTTGCAATTTTGCTTAGTAGGTTGTGCACAAGTTTCGTATCCGCCTATTGTGCAATTGTGCTAGCGTCTCTCTAGTATTGTGCAACAAGAGCATTTTCGTGGATTCCACATTTTGGCTCACTTTTGGTTTGCACAATCCCATTTTATCTATTTGCGTCTGTGTTTCCGTGTACCCCTACTTGCTTGGTCTACTTATTGCATTTGCAAATTTGTGAATCTTTTCCAACATTATTGAAGCTCACTTACAATTGCATCAAATTTTGTGCCACCATCCTAACCAAGCTCCACCATAAGCTCTTACTTGTGTAGGTGTGAGAACCGACAAGAATTGGTACCAACAATGCTATTTCATTGTCCGCATTTGAGTGAACTTGATTCATCTTCAACATCGGTCAAGGTACATTTGGTACACGTTCTTCTCTGTCTACCACTTACATTTTGTTTGGAATGATGGATAGGCCAAGTTCTTCTACCAATCCACCCCTCATCGAGAACAGCGACGACATGTCATCATTCATCACAAAGAGCCACCTCTTTGGTGCTCAAAGGGCGTTGCACCAAGAGCAACAAGCAATGAGCGACCACATCGACAACCTCGCCACCGACTTGCGACTCTCCGAGCAACGTACAAGAGACTACTTCAATAACAAGTTCGATGCTCACAAGCAAGAGAATGATGCAAGAATGGACGAGATCCGCGCCTTGATGAGTAACCATCATCCTTCCACTTCTTCATCCTCAAGACAGAGCCGCTCGAGTCGACACTCCGACGACACCTTCTCCGACTCAAGTACACCATCATCGAACACTCTTCGATGAGCCGCGCGTCAAGACCGTCATGCATCTCGCAACCCGCTACACGACAAGCATTCACAAGAGCAAGTCGATGAGCAAGTCCCTCGTCCTCACTTAAACCAAGTCACTTTTTCTCAAGCTCAAGAACGACAACGACTACGGCGCCAAGAGGAAGAACGAGCGCGTCTACACCATGAGGAACAAGACGCCGAGGCTCAACGTCTTCAACAACAACAACGTGAAGCGCAAGCTCTTGAGGTGCAACGTGCCCTTCAAGAATCAAGTCGAGCTATCGTGAATGGCGCAATCAATAGGAAGCCCTTCGAGAAGAAATCCAAGAGAGGAACTACCAAACACGTGTGCAACATCATGCTCCACAAGCTCCTCCACAAGCTCGTCAAGCTCCACCTCAACCTCAAGTTCAACAAGAGCAAGTTGATCATGGACTTCCTCCACGCCAAGAGCAACATGAAGATGATTACCCTCACCGTCAAGGGTGGCATCATCACCATTGCCAACAACACAATGAAGAGCAACGCTATGGCAAGCTCAAATTCATAATGCCCAAGTTCAATGGAAGCAATGATCCGGAAGAATACCTCTCATGGGCATTGAAGGTCGACAAAATCTTTTGTTTGCACAACTATGAGGAAGAGAAGAAGATCGCTATGGCATCACTTGAGTTCCAAGACTATGTGCTCATATGGTGGGAACAAGTCATTGAGCGCCGAGAAGCAAGAGGTGAACCACCTATCACCACTTGGGCTCAAATGAAGGACCGCATGCGTGCATGTTTTGTGCCAACCTACTACAACCGCGATGTCTTCAAGAAGCTACAAATCCTCAAGCAAGGAACAAAGAGTGTTGAAGAATACTACAAGGAAATGGAGATAGCCATGATTCGAGCCAATGTCACGGAAGATTACGAGCAAACTATGGCCCGCTTCTTGAATGGCCTCAATCATCCCATCAAGAAGATCGCTGACTTCCAACCCTACTCCAACCTCATTGAGCTCGTGCATCAAGCGACCAAGGCGGAACGTCAACTGCAAGATGACTTCAAGTACGCCAAGTAATCATCCAAAACCTACGGCTTCTGCAACAATCAAGCTTCAACAACTCCTCCAACATCTACATCAACCAAGCCTTCTGCAAGCAACGACGACAAGTCAAGTTACAAGAAAACTTCGGCAAGTTCAAGTCGTCTTCCTCCTACTACAAGCAACTTTAAGCCGCGTGCTTCTTCATCTACTCCGACCGATGAGACCGTCAAAACAAGCTCCTTCAAGTGTTTCACTTGCAGCAGCCGAGGCCACAAGTCCTATGAATGCACAAACAAGCGCACCATGATCCTCAACGACGATGGCACCTATGACTCCATGAGTGATGAGGAGATGGAAGCTCTTGAGCAAGTGGCCATGCACCGGCGCGTGAACGAGGATGAAGATGATCAAGTCTTTTGCGACGAGGATTCGAGCCCCGCTCTTGTTGTCTCCAAGGTCTTGACTCTTCAGCATCAACAAGACGAAGACCAACGGTGCCACATCTTCCACACTAAGGCCGACATCAATGGAAGGTCCGTCAAGGTCATCATCGATGGAGGTAGTTGCCACAACTTGGCAAGTGAAGAACTATCCTCCAAGCTTCACTTGGTCAAGAGGAAGCACCCGCACCCCTACAAGGTTCAATGGCTAAGTGACTCTGGCACTATACGAGTTGAGCATACGGTCCAAGTCTCCTTCAAAATTGGTGCATATGAGGACACTTTGGAGTGTGATGTGGTCCCAATGACCATTTGCCACCTCCTCCTTGGTCGACCATGGCAATTTGACCGTGGTGTCATCCACAACAGGCGCACCAATCACTATAGCTTCAAGTTGAAAGGGAAGGAATATGTGCTACGACCTCTGTCTCCTAGTCAAGTGATAGCTGACAAGCAAGCCACCCGTCATGGAGAGAAGAGTGAGAAAGTGATCCACCAAAAAGTGAGTGAGAGCCACAAGCCGAACTTGAGCGCCTCTTCGCCTAGAGAGAAAAACCTCATACTATTTTCCACAAAAGGTGAGATGAGAGAAGTGTGAGAGAACCCATTGAATGTGATGCACTTTTGTCCTTGTGTGCAAGGATGGAGAACCAAAAACTGACACCTCTCACGAGCTACCTTTAGTGTTTCAATCTCTTTTGTAGGAATTCCAAGATGTTTTCCCCGATGAGCTACCTCCGGGTCTACCTCCTCTACGAGGTATTGAGCATCAAATCGACCTCATCCCCGGAGCGCCCCTACCAAACAAAGCTCCATACCGCGTCAACCCGGAAGAAACTAAGGAGATCCAACGGCAAGTACAACAACTATAAATGATATTACTTGTGCCTAAGCCCGATGGAAGTTTCTGCTTGTGTTCCGATTGTAGACCTATAAATGCTATTACCGTTCGCTATAGGCATCCCATTCCTCGCTTAGATGATATGCTTGATGAACTTAGTGGAGCCAACTTTTTCACAAAAATTGATCTTAAAAGTGGCTATTATCAAATCCGCATTCAAGAGGGTGATAAATGGAAAACTGCTTTCAAAACCAAATTTGGCTTATATGAGTGGTTAGTGATGCCTATGGGTTTATCAGAGGCTCCCGGTACTTTCGTGCGTCTTATGCATTATGTGCTTCGCCCTTATATTGGAGTCTTTGTTGTGGTTTACTTCGACGATATTCTTGTGTTTAGCAAAACCATGAAAGAGCATATTAATCATGTTACGGCTATTTTGCAAACCCTTCGCAAGGAACGTCTTTATGCAAACTTGAAAAAATGCACGTTTGGTGTTGACAAAGTGGTTTTCTTGGGTTTTGTTGTCTCTTCCAAGGGTGCCCATGTTGATGAATCCAAGATTGAGGCAATTAAAACTTGGCCCCAACCCACCAAGTTGCAACAAGTGCGTAGTTTTCTTGGTCCAGCAGGTTTTTACCGTCGCTTTGTGAAAGATTTTAGCACTATTGCCGCTCCTTTGCATGCTTTGAGTAAGAAGAATGATCCTTATGTTTGGGGATCTTTGCAATCCACCGCTTTTGATGAGCTCAAGTCTTTGCTTACTCATGCACCGATTCTAGCTTTACCCAACTTTGAGAAAACTTTTGAGGTTCATTGTGATGCTAGTGGTACCGGAATTGGCGGAGTCTTGATGCAAGAAAAACGAGCCATTGCTTATTATAGTGAAAAACTATCCGGTGCTCAACTTAACTATCCCATCTATGAAAAAGAATTGTATGCTTTAGTGCGTGTGCTACATGTTTGGGAACATTACCTTCGAACTCATCAGTTTGTCATCCATACTGATCATGAAACGCTCAAGTACTTAAAAGGTCAAACTAAGTTGAACAAGCGGCATGCCAAATGGAGTGAGTTTATTGAATCTTTTCCCTATGTGATCAAGTACATTAAGGGTAAGGAAAATGTAGTTGCAGATGCACTTTCACGCATATGCACGCTCGTCACTAAACTTGACTTGAATATTATTGGTTTTGAGCACATCAAAGACTTGTATGCTAATGATCCATCTTTTGCTATTCCTTATGCTAAGTGTTTGACGCATACTTCTTGGGAACAATATTACATCAAGGATGGTTATCTTATGAGAGCTAACAAACTATGCATTCCCGAGTCTTCTCTTCGTTTGCTCCTTTTGCAAGAGGCTCACGGAGGCGGACTCATGGGACATTTTGGACGAGACAAGACTTTCGCCACGCTCTCCAAGAACTACTTTTGTCCCAAGATGTTCCGCGACGTCTCACACTTCACCACCCGATGCTCTACATGTCGCAAAGCTAAGTCTAAAGCTCAATCCCATGGTCTTTACATGCCCCTTCCTATTCCTTATCAACCTTGGGAAGACATTAGCCTGGATTTTATACTCGGTTTGCCTAGACCACAAAATGGCAAGGATTCCGTGTTTGTTGTTGTGGACCGATTTTCTAAGATGGCACATTTCATTCCTTGCAAAAGATAGACGATGCTTCACACGTTGCAAATATCTTTTGTAGGGAAATCTTGCGTCTCCATGGAGTAACAAAGACAATCGTCTCCAACCGCGACGTCAAGTTCTTGAGTTTCTTTTGGAAGACCCTATGCGCCAAGCTCGAAATCAAGCTCTTGTTCTCTTCGGCATACCATCCTCAAACCGACGGCCAAACGGAGGTGACGAACCGTAAACTCTCCACTCTACTTCGCGTGTTGATCAATAAGAACATCAAGGAGTGGGAGGAGTGTCTACCCATTGCCGAGTACGCCTACAACCGTGCAAGACATTCGATGACCGGCAAGTCCCTCTTCGAGGCCGTCTACGGCTTCAACCCGTTGTCCCCATTGGAAATTCTACCTCTTCCTCTAGGAGAGCACACCAACCTCGACGCAAGTTCCCGTGCAAGCTACATCAAGAAGATGCATGAAGATACAAGGCACACCATCGAGCGACAAGTACAACGACTTGCGACCAAGCTCAACACCAACAAGCATCCCATGATATTCAACATTGGAGACCTCGTGTGGCTACACCTTCGCAAGGACCGTTTCCCCAACGAACGCAAGTCCAAGCTTCTCCCTCGAGCCGATGGACCCTTCAAGGTGCTAGCGTGCTACAACAACAACGCTTACAAGATCGACCTCCCGCACGACAAGTACAACGTGAGCGACATCTTCAACGTCTCCGATCTCTCCCCGTACCATGGTGATGAGGATTTCGATCTGAGGTCGGATCTTTCCCAAGGGGGGGGGGATGATGCAGAGCATCCTTCGGTCATCCCCATGGACCTTCCATCGTCTCACCAAGCACCAAGAGGACCCATTACTAGAGCACGAGCTAGAGCTCTCGAGACCGAGGTGACTTCTCTCCTTAGTGATATATCACATGATCCTCTCGAGACATGGCTACTACCTCAATCCGGAATGTTGTGCATGATTAGGTACCAAGAGGACCCTCCCAAGGATACACATGAAGATGGCCAAGACCCCAAGTCCATGGAAGAAGAGAACCAATGGGAGAAGGCAAGAACACCCTCCAGGCACCGGACATCCATCCAGGACCCCGGAAATCCAGCCCCTGGAGATCTACACGGCCAGCCCTCTACAGAAGAAACTACAGCGACCGGACATCCGACGCCCAGCCCAGACATCCGGCCCCTCACCGGAAATTCGGCCTCCCACCCGGATATTCGGACAAGGCATCCAGAATGCACAGAAGCTGGTCCTGAAAGCCCGGACATCCGGCCTCTCCACCGGACATCCGGCCCCTCCGGAAGCACTGGATGTCCGACCCCTCCAAGCGGACATCTGGCACCGCCCATCCAGAGAACAGAACGGCCGTCTGCATCATCCCGGACATCCGGCCAATCAGCCCGGACATCTGGCGCCTCTCGAGCCACCGGGCATCTGGCCCGTCGCCCGGACATCCGGTGCCCTCTGCCTGCACGCAGCTCATTTGGGCCGTGACCCATGTATCCCTTCATCCCTTTGACTATATATACTCCCTCATCCCGTACGTTTTAGGGTTAGCAAAGGATTAGCTCATTTGAGATAGAGCTTTGCTCATCCATATGGATCTCCTCCTCGTGAGAGACCGCAGCCTCTTCGGAGAAGATCCACCATGGATTCAAGACCCCTTTACGGGAAGATCCCTCGTGGATTCAAGACCTCCTCTCGGAGATGAGCTACCGCCACTTGTATCGTCCTTTGTTGGATTTGGACCTTGTATCTCTTTATGTTCCTTGGAGCTAGCACATGTGTGATCATACTCGTGTTGGTTGAGTGTTTTCTCTTGTGTTCCCCCGTGATTTCCCTCGTTTCCTTCCGCGCGTTCTTTGTGTTCCTCATAGGGATCCTCTCCAAACGTGAAAGATCGGCCCATAGGGTTCCACCCTACATCATAAAGGTAGAACAAATATTCCCTCAAGTTCTATCGACCACCAATACAATTGTACGCACACTTAACGTTCACTTTACCTAGAACAAGTATGAAACTAGAAGTACTTTGCAGGTGTAAAGGTATAGGTTTGCAAGATAATAAAGAACACATAAATAAAATCTAGGGGCTGTTTAGATAAATAAACAATTAAGTTAGTGTAGCGAGTGTGGAAGAGTGGTGGTAGGAGTTGCGGAATTGCCCCTAATCAATTGACTACTTTACTAGACCGATAGCAAGTTTTATGTGGGAGAGGCCACTGCTAGCATGTCAGTCCTTACTTGGAATTCTATGCGCTTATGATTTGAACTATTAGCAATCATCCACAACTAGTAACATTCATTAAGATAAAACCCAACCATAGCATTAAGATATATTGGTCCCCCTTCAATCCCGATGCATCAATTTCTATGCTAAGCTGAAGCTGCTATCACCCTTGCCCTCCAATACATAGTCCTATCAACATACAACTAATCCTATGGTGTGATCCACACACACGATCATATGATGGGCACCAAGTGACAGCAACATAACTACAAGCAAATTAAACCAATCATAGCAATTCACCACTCACCAATAGGACAACAAAAATCTACTCAGACATCATAGGATGGCAACACATCATTGGATAATAATATGAAGCATAAATCACCATGTTCAAGTAGAGAGTACAACGGGTTGCGGGAGAGTGCACCGCTATACATAGATGGGGGAAGGTGATTGAGGTGTTGGCGAAGATGACGGAGTTGTTGGAGTCGATCGCCGTCACGTGATGATTGCCCCGGCGGCGTTCGGGCGCCATCGGGAGAGAGGCGACGTTCGGTCAGCATTTCGTCAATAAGTCAATTGGGGCGGTCCAGGTCAAACCTGACCAGTGGGAACCGCTGGTCAGTGTCACTGTTAGTTAACTAACATAATTAGAATTAGTTTTAATCCTAAGCTAGGTTTTACCAAAGGGCAGGGCCCACATGTCAGTGACCCAGGGGGTTATATCCCTGGTTTAACTGGGTTGACTCGCCAGTGTTTAGCCGCCGGCGACGTCCAGACACCGCGGAGGGTGCGGGTTTTGCCCTCCGGCGACCAAATGGACGGCGGAGGCCACCTACGTGCAGCTAGGAGCAAGCCGCGTCGGGGGGTTGTGGTGGTTGAGCTCAAGGTCGCAGAAAACGATGCTGGCGACAAGCTTTGCGGCTGCCGGAGTTTGGGCGAGGCCGAACTCGTCGTTTCTGTGGTCTTGGAGGCACGAGGCCAGCTCCTACATGGCTTACAGGGTGTGGTGAGCTTGTTGGGCAAGGTGGTGTGGCTGTTGGGTGGCCGGAGCAACGTCGGTGATGAGCTCACGCGGCGGCGCGTGCGGTGGTGCTTGTGGCAATCGCTGCAGAGGACAGCAGCGAGAACAGAGAGGATGGGGAGAGGCAGGAGCTCACGGTGATCTCAACGACCTAGGCGGTGAGGTCGGGGACGAGCTGGAGGGAGCATGACGGCAAAGGGGATCTCCGGCGACGGTGAGGTCGGGCAAGGCTGTTGCGGTGGCTTCAGGGTGAGCGAGCGCTTGGGGCTCGGTCTGCTCGATGAAGAGGAGGACGGTGAAGCTCCTAGACACGGCGAGGCAGCGTGGAGTCGATGGTGGCCGCGGCTACAACGGTGGTGCGGCTGCGGCTACGTCGGCTATGGTGGAAGAGGGCGAGGGAGAGGCGCTGGGGGGAGAATGAGTTGTCCAGGGGGTCGGGACGATGACGTGGAGGACGTCATGGCGTCTAGCAGCTCAAGCGGCAAGAAACTGGCGCCGCGGCGAGCTCGCGCGTGCCGGCGTCACGTCCCTGCCTGCCTGGTGGGGAAGAAGCAGCTGGCTGGCGCGGGCCAGCACAGTGCTGGGCCGCCAGGTGGGCCGGCTGGTGGGTTTGGCCAGGTAAGTTTCCTTTCCTTTTATTTTGTTTTTATTTTCTTTCTGTAGGTTTGTGGCTTTTCTAAAAATGCGTAAGCACCTTCAAAATTCAACAAACTACTCATAGCCACTATATAGAACATGTCGAACAGTAAGCATTTCGGCTTAGGATTATTTGGACATTTAAAATATTTTATAGTATTTAAATGCCCAAATGCAAATAACATATGATTTAATCCAGTGACCTTGGGATGTCCTAGAAAGTTGTGCACTATTTTTGTCAGAGGTTTTAGACCAAGGCAAAGATGATGAACATTTTACAAGGCCATTTCAGGTTCATTGAAAATGATTTTAGTAAACCCTAGTTGGATTAAGGGAGGTGCTGGGGGTTTTGTCATCCCCATTTCCAAGTTTCTGATCAAAGTAAACAGATGCAATCACTCTAATGCATGAACTAGCTAGGGTGTGGCAACTTACCCCCACTCAGAAAAATCTCGTCCCGAGATTTAGGATCCTTCGGAAAGAAGGTGGGGTACTCAAGTCGAAGATGATCCTCCCTTTCCCAAGTGGCTTCTTTCTGGAATGGTGTAACCATTGAACCTTGAGAAACTTGATGTTATGGTGTTGAGTGGTACGCTCGGCTTGATCAAGGATACGAACGGGATATTTTTGATATGTGAGATTATCTTGGAGATCAAGCGTTTCATGGTCCACTCCATGGATAGGATCCTAGAAGCAACTCTTGAGTTGAGAAACATGGAAGACATCATGGACTCTAGAGAGGTGCGGAGGTAGTTCCAATTGGTAGGCAACTTCTCCTCGTTTGTCAAGAATGCGGAAGGGTCCAATGTAGCGAGGAGTCAATTTGCCTTTGATACCAAAGCGATGGGTTCCCTTCAGAGGAGTAACCCGAAGGTAAGCCTTCTCGTCAAGTTCAAAAGTCATAGCCTTATGTTTACGATCATATTGGCTCTTTTGATGGGATTGGGCTGTTTTCAACTTTTCACGAACAATGCGAACTTGCTCTTCTACTTCCTGGATCATATCCGGGCCAAAGAATTGTCTTTCCCTGGTTTCTGACCAGTTAAGAGGCGTTCGACACCTTCGTCCATAGAGAACTTGAAAAGGAGCTTTGCCCAAGCTAGATTTATAGCTATTGTTACAAGGAAATTCGGCAAATGGAAGGCATTTCTCTCAATCCATTCCGAATGAGATAACAGAAGCTCGGAGCATATCTTCCAGAATTTGATTGACACGTTCTACTTGACCACTTGATTGAGGGTGGAAGGCGGTGCTAAAGGAGAGACGAGTTCACATAGCATTTTGGAAACTTTCCCAAAATTGAGAGGTGAAGAGACTTCCACGATCCGAGTTAATTTCCAATGGAACACCATGGAGACACTATTTGGGAGATATACAGATCTGCTAGCTGACTAGAGCTTATAATCTCTCGAATAGGCAGGAAATGGGCTACTTTGGAAAGACAATTGATAACGATGAAGATAGCATTATTCCCTCTCTTGGTCCTGGGAAAACCGGTGATGAAATCCATACCAATTTTATCCCATTTCCATTCAGGAATAGCTAAAAGTTGAAGGGTGCTAGCAGGTTGTTGATGCTTTGCTTTAACACGATGACAGACGTCGCAACTAGCAATATACTGAGCAATTTCTCTCTTCATCATGGTCCACCAGAACCTCTGGCATAGGTCCTGATACATTTTGGTACTACCGGGATGAATAGTGAGATGAGATTCATGAGCATCGTTAAGGATCAACTGCCATAGATGCTGGTTCTTGGGAACCACTAGACGGGTCTCAAAGAAGACAACACCTCGGTCATCCATAGAGAAACATTTAGCATCTCCACTAGCAATGTTTTCCTGGATGTGGGTTATACCTTTATCTCGCTTCTGGGCAGCTATGATTTGATACGTAAGGGTAGGCTTCGCCACCAAGGTGGAAAGGAATCCTTGAGGAACAATGTGAAGGTTAAGCTTTCGAAATTCCTCATGGAGAAGTGGTTGACTTTGTTGTAACAGCAGGTTGTTACAATAAGATTTATGAGTTAGTGCATCAGCCATGACATTGGCTTTTCCTGGGGTGTAAGTTATCCCTAAGTCGAAATCTATGATCAACTCAACCAAACGTCTTTGCTTGAGATTCAAATCCAGTTGGGTGAATATATATTTCAGACTTTGGGGATCGGTGAAGATTTCACAATGATTACCGAGAAGGTAATGTCGCCAGGTTTTGAGTGCATGGACTACAGCTGCAAGCTCTAGATCATGTGTAGGATAATTTTCCTCATATGGATGCAATTGCCGTGAAGCATAGGCAATTACATGACGAACTTGCATGAGTATGCAACCTAGTCCTTGTCGCGAGGCGTCGCAATAGATAACAAAGTCCTTGGAGAAATCTGGTGGTACCAGTACGGGAGCAGATGTCAGGCGTCTTTTCAGTTCCTGAAAACTGTGCTCGCACTGTGGGGTCCACTCGAACTTTTTATCTTTCTTGAGGAGTTCAGTTAGAGGTTTAGCAATTTTGGAGAAGTTCTCGACAAAGCGGCGACAATAGCTCGCTAAGCCAAGGAAACTCTAAACTTGCTTGACTGATTCAGGTGGAGTCCAGTTAAGAACGGCTTGAACTCGCTCGGGGTTGACAGCAATACCCCTACCAGAGATTACATGGCCTAGATAGGTCACTTATAGCAACCAAAATTCATATTTAGAGAATTTGGCATAAAGGCGATGCTCTCGAAGTTTCATCAACACTAGCCTTAGATGCTCGGCATGTTCTTCCTCATTCTTGGAGTAGATGAGTATATCATTGAGGTAAACCACGACAAATTTATCCAAATACTCCATGAAGATCGAGTTCATTAACCGGGAGAAAGTGGCTAGGGCATTGTTTAAACCGAAGAACACGATGGTGTACTCGTATTGGCCATAACGAGTAACAAAGGCCGTTTTGGGAATGTCCCCGTTCTTGATTTTGATTTGATGGTAGCCCAACCTCAAATCCATCTTAGAAAAAGACCGAGGATCCAGCGAGCTGATCATACAGATCATTGATCCTAGGAAGCAGATACTTGTTCTTTATGGTGACCAAGTTGACAGGTCGATAATCTACAACCATCTGATCTGTACCATCCTTCTTCTTGACGAAGAGGACGGGACAAGCCCATGGAGAAGAACTAGGATGGAGGAAACCCTTTTTCAAGGACTCATCGAGTTGTTTCTTGAGCTCAGCTAGTTCTAGTGGTGCCATCTTATAGGGTCTCCTAGAAATTGGGACAACTCCTGGGACAAGATCTATCACGAACTCAACATCCCTGTCAGGCGGAACGCCTGGCAGTTCTTCTAGAAAGACATACGGAAAGTCACGGACTACCGAAACGTCTTCAAGGTCTGGCAAAGGACTGGCATTAAGAGAGTAGAGTTGTCGCTTAGCTACTCGGGTCAAGACATTAACTACCTTGCCCGATGGATGTGTAAGTTGAACAGTCCTAGAGAAGCAATCAATCTTAGCATGATGGGCTGACATCCAGTCCATATCCAAGATGATATTAATGTCTGAGGATTTGAGAGCTATCAAAGATGCAAGGAAAACAAGCCGATTGACCTGAATTTCATTCCCATGGCTTACTTTAGAAGTTTGCTAACTAGAACCAGTAGTAGAAATTTCCATGGTAGAGGGCATGTCACAAAATGCGGTGTTATGCAAAGGAGCATAATTCTCAGATATAAATGAATGAGATGCTCTAGTATCGAACAGAAGAGATGTCGGATGGCAGTTAACAAGGAGTGTACCAAGAACGACGTTGGGATCATCCTGAGCCTCTTCAGTTGAGACACAGTTCACATGGCCACGTGCAGCGATGGTCGGCTTGGTGTAGTACACCTTCCCTGTTGGCTTGCCATGGCCAACAACCTTTTCGGACTAGTTGGGGTTGGGGTTGTTCTCGGGACACTCTTGCATGTAGTGACCCGGTTCTCCACACTTGAAGCATGTCACAGTGCTGGTGCATGGGGGGAGCATTGGCGGTTGATCCACCATAAGACTTGGGGGTGCATACTGCTGGGTTGGACGAGGCACCTGATAGGATGGCCTCGACATGAACCTGGATGGCAGAGCTGTGTTAGGCACCCACACCTGGCGCTTCTCTGAGCCAGAACCGGATGAGGAACCAGTGTCACGGGCGTGCTTGCGTGTAGTTTCAAAGTCAGTCTAACCTGTCTCAGCACTGATAGCCTTGTTCACTAGCTTCTGGAAGGAAGTGCATTCGTGCAGTCGGAGATCACGGTGAAGCTCGGGGCTAAGTCCCTTGCGGAACCTTGCCTACTTCTTGGCATTGGTGGATACTTCCTCAGTTGCATAATGTGCTAGGTTTTCAAACTCTCTGCTGTATGCATCCATGGTGAGTCTACCCTGAGTGAAGTTGCACAACTCCTCCCTCTTGCAATCCATAAGACCTTCCGAAATGTGATGCTCACGGAAAGCCTCGCTAAACTCTACCCAAGTGGTAACCTGGCCAGCTGGGCGCATGGCCTCATAGTTCTCCCACCAAAGGCTGGCGGGGCCTTTAAGATGATAAGCAGCGTAAGTGACCTTGTAAGCTTCGACTACGTGTGCAGAGTGTAGCTTGTGGGTGATGCTGTGGAGCCAATCATCCGTGTCGAGGGGCTCAACCGAATGATGGAAGGTGGGTGGGTGCAACTTGATGAAGTCACTGAGAGACACCAAGTCGTTCCTCTGGTGTTGTGTTGTGTTCTGCTCAATGCTTCCAGCAAATGGTTGGTCTCACATTTGTTCCTTTCGGCCTCCAGCATGACCTCAGCCAAGGAAGGAGGATGAGGCAGATTCACACTTCTAGCCCCACTGCCTTCAGCCTGATCCGGGGTAGCAGGGTTGTTTCGGGTGTTGACCATCCTAGGAAAACAAAACAACGTTTAGACAAGGATGACAAAATTCTAACATAGAAGTGCAGAATGTAATGGATGACTCGGAATGCGAGGATGTTCATCTGTACGACATGGTAATACAAAAACTGCCATATATATACCATCGGTCATACACACCATACAGGTTTGGTACAAGACCAAACTGAAGTACAACTGCGGTGAAAGAAAGATTACATCTCATCAGAGGCATTCCAAGCTCCTATACATTATATTTCTACACCTCTGGAATTAGTACACACTAAGTCATATTCCACAAGACGTGCAGGACCGTGGAGATAAAACTACTACATACTCCTAGTGTCGTGATCTAGCTCAGTCGTCTCCGTCTCTGTAATAGTCCTCATAGAGATTGCCCGCATAGCCTGGAAGCGGGACGTGCTGATCCGGAAACTCGCAATCACGTCGGGCCTGTGGACCATATGGACTCGGATGAGGCCTCAGCCCCACGAAGGGTGGAAGACGGCACCCACGTGGAGGCGTGATACCCCCAACATCTGGATAATCCATGCAAGCTGGCAGACGTGTGCGGACGGGGTACAAATCCTGCATATCCAGGTAACCGGTTTGCACGACTGGTGCGAGTCGTGTTAGGGTAGCCCAGTGGTCCGCGCGGGTGTTGTACAGCTCTATGCGTAAGGCACGGTTCTCTTGGTCTCTCTCCTCCAACATCTCAGTGGTGGTGCGAAGACGTGACTCCTCTTGAGAAGCATCGGCATAAAGCCCAGTGTAATAGCCCTCCTGGCCAATGTGTGCTGCCGACAGATAGCGGAACTCGATATCCTGAAGTGATGCATACCCGACTCGAATGATGGAGATCAGAGAGTAGGCAGCATCCTGCACGGACATCTCCATGGTAATACCAAGCCCATAGGACTAGTGCAGAGGCTCGGTAGCTCCGGGATGAGAAGGGAAGATCCTCATGGTGCAGATATACTAACTCTGATTAAAGTTGCGAAACTGCCCTTCGACGGTATATTCAGGATACCACCTGTAGCCTGTCTCAGTCATCACTCGGACTAACATGGCCGTGTGCCTGGGCACGTCAATGCACCGGGTCAGTCGTACCACCAGGTGAGTAGTGCGAGAAGACATCCGAAACACCAAATAATGCAAAGGCATTAGAATTTCTAACATAAATTGGACAGCATAACGGCTGTAAATGCTCAAAAAGGATTTTGAGACACGTTGCAAAAGATTGCATAGACATTCAACAACATCATATCAAGGTTCTGGGTCCAACTAACAACATACTGAAGTAGTAGAACTGAACTGGGCATGTAACCAACAATTGTATAAGTTACTATGGATTAGTAACATGTGACCCTGATAGAGAGAAGAGATCCTAGTCCTTAACCCTCGTGGAAAGAATGGACTGACTCAGATCAGAATGCCATGAGGTAAAGGAGTAAAAAGAGCCTTATGTTCCATCCCACAATCAATTCCCCTGCATATAACTAAAGCATTTCTAGACTCGACATTGACCAGTTTGGCTTGAAGAACCTACAGGCAGTCCGGCTCTGATGCCAACGCTATCAGAACCCTGATCCAATGCCACACCGATCTAGCATGTAACATCTCCATATCACTTTGCGGCCTCACGCACGGTATTCCCACGGGTGTTGCCTTACCAGGCCCAGGACCGTTTGCGCCTTTTGGCTCACGTATATGATAGTGTCCCTAGCATCCATATGACAAAGAACCCGGGCTGACATGGCTAGTCGTGAACCCAAAGTGGCGCTAACTTACAGGGACATGCATACATGACCCAGCAACGAATGTGTCGATCAACAACGAATGAATCCCAAGTCGTAGCAAGCCACAAGGACTTAAAGGATCACCGCGTGATACTTCCCCAAAGGGACAGACACAGGAACGAAGAAGGACACATACCGGCCAGCCTAAGTGTTCCGGAGCAGTAGCAAGCTACCATGGCTCAGTGGAAGCACTAGGAGACATTTCTCGGTAAGAGAGGCTACCAAGGATAAACAACTAGATAGCCAGATCCCACACATACCAAGCATTTCAAACATACACACAATATGCTCGATATGTGCAAATACAACATGGCAGTACAACAGAACTCTACAACTCAAGTACTTTATTTAAAAGGCTCCAAAGAGCCATACATATCATTCATACAGAAAGGGGTCTCACAACCCATCATTCAAGTCATACAAGCATACAAGCCATAAGCGGAAGCAACATGTCTGGGTACAGACATCTAGAAAGTAAAAAAAGGCTTGAGGAAGCCTAACTATCCTACAAGGGTCCACCATGTGCTCAGGATCACCACCTGGGCCTCAGGCTACACGTCAACATCAAGGTCTACGTAGAACCCATCAGAAAGGGTTGCAGCATCTTCTGCAAAGGTAATTAGGCAAACATGAGTACAGAGGTACTCAGCAAGACTTACATCAGATCCTACATACATGCACATTATCAATGAAGGGATGGTGGGGTTATCGCAGCAAGCCAGCTTTGACTCTTGGCTAAGCTATCTTACGAGACTCCAACTTGTAATTGTTTTGCTCACTCGAGTCCACTACACACCCCAACAATACACCTACCAAGGATCCACTCCCGTCATCCTACGGAAGGGCCATCCATGACACTCACACTTGTCTTGAGGCTTTTAGTAGTTTCCATTTACTTGTCTATGAACTGTATAGGCAACCAAGTAGTCCTTTACCGTGGACGCGACTATTCGAATATATGATGTTAACCCTGCAGGGGTGTACTTCTTCATACATGTTTCCACCACTTAGCGTCAGCACACGACATGTGCTCGGCAGACTTCAAGCGAAAGCCGATGTGGGTGTAGACCATGACCTGACTAACCACACAAGTCTCTAGTCCAGGTTTATTGCCTATTCAGGTTCCATCCGCAGGGAGTCCGGCCGAGGTTTCCACATACGGCCCTGAACGATGTGTACAGGGTTCTGAGGCACCTAACGGGTGCCCGGCATACCCGGCCACGTACCTACCACATCACAGCCCAACCCGAGGTCAGTGTTGTGCAAGGCCTCCAGTATACTACAAACACCAGAAACTATTTGCAACTCCTGGACAGAGGACAAGAGTGGCTAATAAGTCGAGTGGGGTCATATTTCAGGGCCCAATGCATGGTAGTAGCTGATCTTAAATCACACATACAGATCTTAGTTGTTAAGGACGGTTCCAATGAAACAGCCCACCATGTACTCCTACATGGCCTCTCATCGATACCTTTACCAAATCATGTTCAACACATCACTCTCATTACCGACATGATCATTTCACTCTAGCCCATCACCCAGATGAACCAGACCTGACACGACTCTAAGCATAGCAGGCATAGCAAGGTAGGAAACACATACATGGCTCAATCAACTCCTACACATGCTAGTGGGTTTCATCTAGTTACTGTGGCAATGATAGGTCATGCAGAGGAAATGGGTTCAACTACCGTAGCACTCAGCAGTTTGAAACAGGGTTGTCTTAAATGTAGTAAATGAGAGCAGGAGCAAGAACATGGGATTTTATCGATATAATCAAATGGGTGGTTGCTTGCCTGGCAGGTCTGTAGTCTCATACTGTCCTTCGATCGAGTACTCACAGTATTCTTCTGGGGCAGAACCTACCGCAGAGAGCACCGGTAGCACAATCAATATCAAACAATATGCAACAATATGATGTATGCATGTGACATGGCAAAATGAGTGTGTTGGGATAATGCAACTATAACCATACGGGTTTGAGCTATTTTGAACCAAAGATTCAAAGTCCAAACTCATTTGTGATGTTAAATAGTGCCTTATCATGTTTTGCACTAAACAACAAGTTAACTTGTTTAAACATGCATGAAACCAGTACAGATGGATAGATTGGATTTTTCTGATCATTTTTCATATATAACACTTTGCATTTGGAGTTTCATATTAATTTCTATGAATTTTTGAAGTTAGCACTATTTTCTAAAATTTCCTGAATAAGAATAAATCCAGAAAATGTACTACTACGTCAGCATTGCGTCAACATTGCTTCAGCAAGTCAACCGGGGCGGTCGAGGTCAAACCTGACCAGTGGGAACCGCTGGTCAGTGTCACTGTTAGTTAACTAACCTAATTAGAATTAGTTTAATCCTAAGCTAGGTTTCACCAAAGGGCAGGGCCCACATGTCAGTGACCCAGGGGGGGTCAAATCCCTGGTCAAACTGGGTTGACTCGCTGGCATTTAGCCGCCGGCGATGTCCAGACGCGGCGGGGGTGAGGGTTTCGCCCTCCGGCGACCAAATGGACGGCGGAGGCTACCTACGTGCAGCTGGGAGCAAGCCAGGTCGAGGGGTGGTGGTGGTTGAGCTCTAGGTCGCCGAAAATGACACTGACGCCGAGCTTTGCAGCTGCCGAAGTTCGGGCGAGGCGAAACTTGTCGTTGCTATGGTCCTAGAGGCACGAGGCTAGCTCCTACGTGGCCCAGAGGGTGCTGTGAGCTTGTTGGGCAAGGTGGCGTGGCCTATGTCAGAGCCTAATGTTGAAATTCGGTGACTCTGAGACACTAGGGTTTCACTAAGAAACTGCTTTCGGTCTCACCAACTAGTACATTTTGGTCAGACCGAGTTGTACTTAGTGCAATGGCCAGGGCCAATCGTTGGGACCGAAAAATTCATTTCAATCGGTCCGAGATCAATTCGGCGGCAACCTGACGCTAAGATTTTGCATCAAATCTAATTTAATGGAACTTTTGTTTGGATATGAAATTTTCAATTGTGGCAAGAATACATGCAATAACTTTGTGCATTGAACCCGAGAAAGGAATTTGCACAAAGGCTCGAACCATACCCTAACTCGGTGATGGCTCACTACGGTGGCAACGACAGAGGCGATTCCCATTGACGACGGCGGATTCCTGCGACGATGTTGCACAGGTGGAGATGACGATGATCCGGAGATGAAGAGCGGCAGCAATGGGGGGGGCATGCTCGAGTGTTTGAAGAAATTTCCAAACGTCGGGCCACGACATATATATACCCAGTAGCTATCGGTGGCACCGAGTGGAACGGCTCGATGGGACCGTGATGTAAAACTGCTTGCAGTTGCTGCAACTCGGTGAGACCAAATAGTTCTAATGGATGGCACCGACGTGAAAATCAAGATCAATCTAGTGGTTTCAGTGAGACTGAATAGGAATGTGTTAGCTGACAGAAATTCACTAGAAGGTTTTTGAAGTCATCCCTTGACGGATCGGTGGCTCCGAGTGCACCTCATCTAGAGGGTCCAAAAAAGACTTGTTCAAATTTTGTGATGCATCATGAATAGAATTTCAAAAGAGAAAAAGCATAGATAGCTAAAGGGAGTACTTAGGCATTCTTGTCCATCCATTTGGCCAATAAAAACAAAACAATCAAAAGTACAAATGGATGTCCTCGAATGGAGAAAATTATGCAACCAACATGCTCACACAATAAGATAGAAAATGAAACATGTGACAAAGCATGCACATACACTCTAGCACCTATCAAGAAAGTGGCGATGACTGGGTCATCTATATATGAGTATATTGATTGAGGAGTGAAATGAGAACATTTGATCGTAGGTCATACTCATCGTTTAAGCACAAGTGGGATTACCACTTTTACATAATGCATTGTTGTGTTCACACCATTAGAGTTGCTTTAGCTCAATTTTTAGAGCAAAGCTCCCCCTATATGTGATATCCCCCCTAAGAGGGATAAATAAACCTTGGGTTTTTTCAATGATGACTTCATGTAGATGTTGAAGATGTGGATGCTCAATGTTGATGTAGATCTTTTGGAGAAATCCATTGGAGTGTTGCACTTTAAATACCTACATGGGTTAGTCCCACAAGGAACATACAAGGATATCTATAGACATAAGTGAATTACACATATGATGATGTCCATGAAAGCATTAGTGATACGGGGCAAACCCGGTGTAGGCCAATCTTTCACGATTGGAGTGGATCCCTCGAAGAACACGAAGAACACGGGGAAGAACGGGGAGAAATCACAAGGGGGAACACTCAAGAACAAGTCCAATCACACATCCACTAGACAATCAAACACACAAGATCCACAAGGTACATGAACAACAAAAGGAAAGATACAAGGTAGAGTTCATCTCCAAGAGGAGGTCCTGATGGTATCCTAGACGGATCTTCCCGCGAGGGGGTCTTGATGATATCTCACAGGATCTTCTCACATGGAGGTCTTGAACTCCATGGGAGTGGTCTCTCTCTCTCTCAAGAAGAGGCGGTAGGAGCAAAGCTCACCTTAGAATGAGCTATCATAATTGCTGACCCTAACTAGGAGGAGGGGGAGGAGTATATATAGTCTTAGCCACGAAGGGGTAAGTGGGGAAGGGATACATGGGCCTTTGGCCCGACTCTGTGCACAGGCAGGCGCTGGATGTCTGGGCTGGGGGCCGGATGTCCGGGCTCTCGTGAGACGCCGGATGTCCGGGGCGGTTGGCCGGATGTCTAGCCCGAGCGGGGTGGCCTTCTGTTGGCTCCTGTTATCGATGCCGGATTTCCAGGGGAAGGCCGGATATTCGGGCCGTCGGGAGGCGCCAGATGACCGGGACTGATGTCGGATGTCCGGGGCCTGTAGCACTTGGGCTATTGGGCTGCTGCTATCATTGACATCTCTAGGGGCCGGATTTCCGGGCCAGGGCCGGATGTCCGGGTCCTGGGAGCTGTCTCCGTCTTCTTCCGTCGTCTCTTCCAGGGTTCCCTCGCGGATGGTGTAGTTGTTCCTTGGCGCTTGCACTCCTTCTCGTCGATCATAGTGTTCCGACAATACCTATGCATGCACACGAGAGAAGTGTCAAGTAGTACACCATCCCCAAAGGGGTCAAGTGAACACGTGTAAAGGAGAAGATTCACCTTTATGTATGAGAAGTAGAGGTCGCACGTGTCACTTGCCAAACGAACTCTTGACATGGTGATGCCCATAGGATGCTCCACATTAATTATGTTACCTTGTCCCTTGTCTTGCCAACAAGAGGGTTTGTGACTCCATGAACTAGTGCAAGATATGGAAGTTGATTGCACATGTTCTTGCCAAAATGAGTATGAGTGAAGTATGTTGGCGGAGTCACCCTTAATAACACTCTAGTTCTTCTTCTTGGGGATCCACATCAACTTCATGGGAATCCTTGGAGTTGTAGTCGTACTTGACGTAGTCTTGGGAACCCACTTAACCATGGCCTTAGGAGCTTCTTCAAATGAATCAATCTCTTCTTGAAGCTCGTACTTGCCTTTTAGCTTGTGGCCTTGTGGTGGAAGATCATCTTGAGCTTGTGTTCCCTTGAGGGAAGTGGGGTCATACTTCTCTTGTCAAGGAACAAACTTCATGTTGGGGTATTGATCTTCTTCTCACTCAACTCCATTGGCATTGAACTTCCGTTCAAAACCAACACCTTGATTCTTTTGATGCCTTCCTTGCTTGTGTACAATTTCCTCAAATTGCTTACTTCCGGCAAGGCTCTTGTAAACACCTTTCTCTATTATTCCCTTCAATAAGCTATTTTAACTTCCCTGAGAGAATCATTAGTGGAATCAAGAGAACTACTAGAAGCAACAATATTGGATTTAACATGACTATTGTTACTACTAGAGGAAGAATCTTTCTTGTTCTTGTTGCTAGATTTTACTTGTGGCATATAAGTAGATAAGAGGAGATGTTTGGCAAGATAAGAAGAACTCTTCTTTTTAAGATCATCATTGATAGCTTCTAGGAACTCATGCTCTTGCTCTAACTTTAGCTTCTCGAAGCGTAGCTTCTCACGAGTCCTTTGGAGCTCTCTATGATCCTCTAGAGTTGTTTCATGAGCTAATATAAGAGTGTTTGGTTCTTTAGTTAGACTCTCAACTCCTTATCATTTTCATTTGTTTCATCTTGAT
Organism: Triticum aestivum; assembly: GCF_018294505.1. Taxonomy (NCBI): domain Eukaryota; kingdom Viridiplantae; phylum Streptophyta; class Magnoliopsida; order Poales; family Poaceae; genus Triticum; species Triticum aestivum. Next base: position 299,008,437 of record NC_057813.1, read on the forward strand.
AAGCATGATTACTAGCAAGTTCATCATAGTTTTCATGACTAGTGTTGTCAACAAGTAAATCGTCATCACCTAGCAAATCATCTTCATCACTATTGAAATCAACATACTCGGGGTGTGATACCTTAGGGCCTTTAGACATGAAGCATCTTCCAATTCCTCCATTTAGTGAGTCAAATATGTCATAGGAGTTGGATGACACAAGTGCAAGACCCGTAACACCTTCATCTTGAGTATATTCAGAGTCGTAGTGATATCTTCTCTCAGAGTAGTTGTCGGAGTCGGAACCGGATACCTATTCACCAACGTGAGCTTGATGTCTTCATCTTGTGTAGCTCTTTGATGACTTGTCCTTCCTTTCTGAATCCTTGCTTCTATGAGAGGGTCTTCGTTCGTAACGACCATCTCTACTCCTTCTCTCTCTTGGAGGTAATTCATCTCTTCTACTCCTCCTTTTTGGTGAATCTTCTCTTTTCTTGTAGGGAACCGTACACCCATTGAAGTAGTGTCTGGGTCTTCCACAATTGTAGCAATTACGATCACGACTAGAAGATCTTTTGTCATTGTAGGATCTTGACTTGGATCTTCTCTCTTTGCTTCTATTCTTGTAGAACTTGTTAAAGTTCTTCACTATTAAGATCAATTCTTCATTGGAGACTTGCTTCTCACTTGATGTTGTAGGAGCATCACTTGAAGCTTTGTAAGCACCACTTGACTTATTGTGGAGCTCTTCCTTATCCTTGAGTGACATCTCACGAGTAACAATTCCACGAACGACTTCCGTGGGCTTGGGATCTTTGTAATTGGGCATCATTTGGATCAAGGTGCACACCGTATCATATTTTCCATCCAAGGCTCTTAGGATCTTCTTGATGATGAATTTGTCAGTCATTTCTTCGCTTCCTAAGCTGGCAATCTCATTTGTAATGAGAGCAAGCCTAGAGTACATCTCGGTGACTCCTTCACCATCCTTCATCTTGAACTTGTCAAGTTGACTTTGAAGAACATCGAATTTGGATTTCTTGACGGACTCGGTACCTTCGTGCATATCAACCAAAGTATCCCAAATTTCCTTTGTATTCTCAAGGGGGCTGATTTTGTTGAATTCTTGAGGGCACAATATATCCATTGAGGAGAATATCACAAGCTTGAGCATTGTATTGCAACATCTTCATTTCTTCCGCGGATGCTTCACGATCCGGTTATTTTCCATCCTCGAAGAAATCACGTTGCAAGACAATATGCACAATAGCCCAAATGGCAGGGTTATGACCAAGAATATGCATTTTCATCTTATGCTTCCAACTAGCAAAAATAGTACCATCAAAGTAAGGACCTCTACGGTGGTAATTTCCCTCGCTTGACGCCATACTCTCCTAGGTTGTGAAACCAAGGATATGATCACCAAAGCTATGGAAAGAAAGGCAAATGGAGACCAAAGCTTTGATACCACTTGTAGGATCGAAACTACGTCTAGATGGGGTGATTAGACTACTTGACCAAATAAAAATCTAACCTTTTCCCAATTTTAGTTGTGGGCAGATTTTAGCAACTATCACAAATCAATCAATCAACCTACACATGCAATTCTAAGAGTGTAGCAGCAGAAAGTAAAACATTGCATATGAAGGTAAAAGGAAGGGTTTCGAAAGAGAAAACGCAATGATGACACGGAGATTTTTGGTGTGGTTCCGATAGGTGGTGCTATCGTACATCCACATTGATGGAGACTTCAACCCACGAAGGGTAACGGTTGTGCGAGTCCATGGAGAGCTCTACCCATGAAGAGTCCACGAACAAGAAACCTTGTCTATCCCACCATGGCCATGGCCCATGAAGTACTTGCCTTAGTCGGGTAGATCTTCATGAAGTAGGCGATCTCCTTGCCCTTACAAACTTCTTGGTTCAACTCCACAATCTTGTCGGAGGCTCCCAAGCAACACCTAACCAATCTAGGAGACACCACTCCCCCAAAGGTAATAGATGTTGTGTTGATGATGAACTCTTTGCTCTTGTGCTTCAAATGATAGTCTCCCCAACACTCAACTCTCTCCCACTGATTTGGATATGGTGGAAAGATGATTTGGGTGAAAAGCAACTTGGGGAAGGCTAGAAATCAAGATTCTTGTGGTAGGATTGGTATATCTTAATCTCAACACATGAGTAGGTGGTTCTCTCTCAGAAAGTCTATGCTAGAAGTGTAGGCACATTCTGATGGCTCTCTCTCATATGGAGAAGGGGGTGGAGGGGTATATATAGCCTCCATACAAAATCCAACCATTACACACATTTAACCCAACTCGGTCAGACCGAATAGAAGAACTTGGTGAGACTGATTTAGTTCAAAATGTGAACGTTAGGAATCTCAGTGGGACCGACTGGAACAAATCAGTGGGACCAATGTGCTAGGGCTTATGGCAATCATCAACTCAGTGGCACTGATTGCATCAACTTGGTGAAGGCCCAAGTGAAGCAATAAGGCAACAGAGAGAATGTCAAGCCAACTCGGTGAGACCGATTGCATAATTCAGTGAGACCAAAATAAATGCAACAAGTCACAGAGCATTGGCAAGGCCATCTTGGTGTGACCAAGATCTGTATCAGTGTGACTGAATTTTTAGGGTTTCTGGTAGTGTCTATGTCATATGAACTCGGTGGTTTCGGATAGAATGAATCGGTGGGGCCGAGTTGGACTTTGGGATTTTGACATGTTTGGATGGAGAAAGTGGTTGAGGGATTTGGAGCAATATAGAATTTGACCAAGTAAGCATTAAGCAACACCTCATCCCCTTTTAATAGTATTGGCTTTCCTATGGACTCAATGTGATCTTGGATCACCAAAATAGAAATGAAGAGTCTTGAGCTTTTGCCAATATGTGTCCTTAGCATTATGAGGGGTCTACATCTCTACTCCATGCCATGCCATTCATTGAACTTTCTAAAATATTAAGCTTGAATGGATATTAGTTCAATGAGCTATATGTTGTTATGAGTTACCAAAACCACCCGGGGATTAGTTGCATTTTCACTATCAAAACTACCATATTATTGTGCTACTGATCCCTTTGCTGCAGATATTTAATCTCCAGGTGTTGTTGAATTGACAACTCAGCAGCTAATACTTACAAATATTCTTTGGCTCCCCTTGGGTCGAATACACGAGTACAGCGACATGCTATACAAAGGGTTTTTAACCCCTTTCCGTGATGGCGCTTGGAACTGTCGCCAAGTGAGTGTGGGCGATAGGTAGGTCCTTCCCACACGACCCAGAAACCGTCGGGGATAGGCCCCCTGGCACACTGGCTGGGGCAAAATGAGTTTGTGTGTGATTTGGCGGGGCATCGAAACCCTAATTGTTTCCGTTCGTATGTACATCCCACAGGGTGAATCCCAGAAAAACATTTCCGCTTGTATGTATATCACACGCAGCTTTTTTTGTGGAAACGTTTGTGCAAGGTGGCCTAACGCAAATAGTTCTCTGCCGGAAATCATGTGTGATTGTTAGTTGATTGAACAGCATACTTTCTAGAAATCGTGCGTGTTGTTTGAGTTCATCGCCCATGGTGCTGTCTGAGTAACCGTCTGTAATAGAAAACCCCATTAAGCTGGGTAATTAGCCTATTATTGATAATCTGTGTACTAATCAAATTGATATTTCTTATAAAAACACTCAGATAGCTTCGACACTCAGTTCCGCCATTACACAACAGCACCAAGTTTCACATGCAACATCAAAAACCTTTGGAGAGTAGCATCATACACGATAAATAGACAGATGAATCTCTTTTGGGAAACTGCAGAAGCGGAAGGCAAATGTTGAGCCTTCAGTGATGTTGAATGTCCTTGCAACTTTAGGCCAGTGGCTATGGATAATTTCCCGCCCAACCTTCGTCCTCTTCAGCAAGGTTTCAATATTGTAGCGTGGGTGTTGAATGAATACCTTCCTCTCCTCTTGACCATGCAGGTGGTTTGAGAGGTAATCATCGGTGAACTGCTTTCAAAAGTACTGAAAACTAAGATATGCAAACAAGGTAAAAGAGTTAGTACCATCCTATAGTTGACTGATGGCGCAAGGGGTAAAAACAAGGTAAAAGAGTTAGTACCATCCTATAGTTGACTGATGTCTTCTTCATTGTGCAAACAAACATCTTGCTGTTATTCTTCACAAGTTTCTTCATCCTAACAATCTTTCTGAGTTTCTTAACTTGACTGATATTCATGGAGATCTCATTTCACCATATGCAAAATGGGTCGAACAGTGGGTCTAAGCCTCTGATAGCAGGACCTACATGTGCAAGACCAAATTGTAAGAAACCTAAATATTAGAATGATTACTGCAACTGCACAATAATGTGCTATTATCCAAAGGACCATGCTTGAACAAACCTCGATGGTAAACCGCAGTGTCTCCCATTGTTTCCCTGCAACACACATAAGGAAGATCTTGATCAGGTTAACTGAGAGTTTTCATACTATCAGTAGAATATGTATTGAGTACATCCAAATTCGGTTTATTTCACACGTGTAACAATAAAAAATTGCACCCACAACAAATGAAAATCAAATTGCAGAACTGTACCAAACAGTTAAATGGACAATAGCCCAAATGAACCAAAATAGTTAACTAAGCACGACATTGCAGAATAGAAACATGTACTAGAAGATAAGACAGTTAACAAAACAAAGAATGCTTGAGAACACTACTACGAAATTTAGCAATTGTTAGACCAAACTGTTAACTGAACATTACATTTCAGAGGACCAAAGTGTTAACTGAACATTACATTTCAGAGGACCAAACTCTAAACCGAACATCAGATTGCATATTAACTTACAAAGGACAAACCACTAGAAGGCATTGGTGGTGGCCTCGAGAAAACAGCACAAACTATATTTTAAAGTAGACAAACGTGTGGCGGTGTCGACGGTGGCCTCAAAGACGAGGTGCTCCTCCAAGATCTGGCGGTCGGCACGCATGGCAGCCATAGCGACCTCGTGCGCGCGTGCGGCTGAGATTTTCTTCTCCGCTGCCAGATGCTACTGGGCTCCACGTTATACTACGTGCAAAATGGCTGTGGGCGGTGCTTAATTGGAGGAGGGGGCAGTGATTTCGGCGGAAGGTGTCGCGCCGTCGGTCAGGGCATGTGGGATGGGAAATGAGGAGGATGGTGTGGGTGGGGTGTGGATTACCTAACCATATCGACGAAGCCGCGTAGGAAGAAGAATGGTCGGTGGCAAGGAGGTCGCGCAGCAAGAAGAAGGGTCGTCGGCGAGGAGGCGGCGCTGAAAGAAGAAGGGTCACCAACGAGGAGGCGGCGCTGCAAGAAGAAGGGTAGCCGGCGAGCAGGCGGCGCTACAAGAAGAAGGGTCGCCGGCGAGGAGGCTGAGCTACCAGTAAGTAGCAGCGAAGGTTTGAACTTGGAAAGTGATGCGGAGCATCCCTCGCTCATCCCCATGGACGTACCTACATCTCCCTCAACACCACTTGGACCCATGACTCGAGCTCGAGCCAAGGCTATTGAAGATAAGGTGAACTCGCTCCTCTCCGAACTCCCTCTTCCTACTCACAAGACATGGCTACTACCTCATTCGGAAACTCTATGTGTGATCAGGTACTTGGAGAAGAGCCACAGAACAGCTACATTCAAGGGCCAAGACGGCGAGGACCCCAAGCGTGATGGACAAGATGAAGAGCTGCGTTGGAAGCTACAAGCGTCGGACGACCGACCCAGTCCGGACGTCCGACGACTCCCAGGACACGAACGACCGAACCCTCCGGACGTCCGGTACTTCACCACCCGAGCCAAATCTACGGATGTCCAAGGAGGACCGGGCGACCAGCGACCGAGCCGAATCTACGGAAGACCGACGATCATCGGACGTCCGGACCGTCCCGAAGCTCCGGACGACCGGCCCCCTCCAGATGTCTGACGCATCCATGACAGAGCCGAATCTACGGACGCCCGAGCCCTGTCGGATGTCCAGGCCGTCCCGAGCCTCCGGACGTTCGACGTCTTCCGGACATCCGGTACCTGAGTGACCGCGCCCGCGGGCTAGAGCCCTTGTACCCCTTCACTTTGACTTCCATTTGCACTACGACTATAAATAGGTCTCTTCCACCTCCTAGCTAGGGTTAGCATTGGTTTAGCTCATATTTTGTGTGAGAGCCTTGCTCATCCACTTGGTTACTTCTCCTCGGAGCTCACAGCCTCTTCAGAGAAGATCCCCCAAGCGGATTCAAGACCCCTTCAAGGGAAGACCCCCAAGACCTCCGCACGGAGAAGAACGGTTCCCTTTGTATCCTCCCCTTCTTGATTTTGGATCAGGTGTTACCTTATGCTTTCGGTGATCTAGCACTCGTGTGATTGATTACTTGTCGGTTGAGTGGTTTCTCTCGTTCTCCCCGCGTTTCCCTCGAGTTCTTCCACGTGTTCTTCTTGTTTCCCCGTAGGATCATCTCCAAACGTGAAAGATCGTCCACCTAGGGTTCCGCCCTACATCATCTTGGTATCATGAGCCACGTTGATCACGTTTTTGGAGCCCCTGCCCCGTGTTTTCTAGCTTGATTTTGTTGTTTTCCTCCTAAATTCAAAAATCCCCACCAAAAATAGCCCCAAATTTTTTTTGTGATTTGTTGGTGAGTTGAGATTTTTGTTGGATTTGGTCCATGGATTTGTGTTGCTGCGTGTGGATCTAGCTTTCCCCACCCTCCCTACCCCTTTCCATCCTCCAATCCGCTCGATTTTGACCTCACCATCTACTTGCTCCCCGAAATCGTGTTGTTCTTCCTGAGCCCGATTTTTGCCCAGGCACCGGACGACCGGACCTTGCCGGACGTCCGTCGACCGGACGACTGTAAAAACTGGACGTCCATGAAACTCTGAGGAAACTGCATTTTGTTCAATTCGGCCACCACTACAACCCCACCTTCCACCACATCTTCTAAACCCACATACACCACCATCTTCCCCGATACCTCCTATGACGATTTTGACACGTTTTGGTCCTTGAGATTTTGAGTTGTTGCTCCCGTGTCCTATTGTGTTTCGGTCATCTAGGTACGATTCGACTTCATCAACACCACGGCTCATCTTCATAAGGGTCTCATCATCGCCAAGGATGGTAACATCGACGACATCTTTATCATACCTTGCAATTGCATTGATACCCACATTGCCTCATTTTTGCGTAGCTTACCCATCGAGACTAGCCATTGAGTATTGCCGGCAACGTAACTTGTGCACATTAGTGATCATACTCCATAGCATACATACCATACCATAGTGGTGCATATCTTGGGATCAACTTGTGTGTCACAAAGTTGTCATCGCATACACAATCGCTATCTTGGTTCGTGAAGTTTTGCATGAGAAAAGAGCTCAAAAGTGAAAGAGCCACCAAAGCTTTTAAGCAAAGTGGAAAAATAAGCAAAGAGCTTAGGAACAAGAACCATAGCATCATACTACATTAAGATTGTCATATTGGATCATCTTGGATCATCGCACCGAAATACCATACATATCCCATACTTGGGATAGAGATAGTTGCATTTTTGCCTAGTAGGTTGTGCACAAGTTTCGTATCCGCCTATTGTGCAATCGTGCTAGCGTCTCTCTAGTATTGTGCACCAAGAGCATTTTCGTGGTCTCCACATTTTGGCTCACTTTTGGTTTGCACAATTCCATTTATCTATTTGTGTGTGTGTTTCCGTGTAACCCTACTTACTTGGTCTACTTGTTGCATTTGCAAATTTATGAACCTTTTCCAACATTATTGAAGCTCACTTACTATTACATCAAATTTTGTGCCACCATCCTAACCAAACTCCTCCATAAGCTTTTACGTGTGTAGGTGTGAGAACCGACAAGAATTGGTACCAACAGTGCTATTTCATTGTCCGCATTTGAGTGAACTTGATTCACCTTCAACATTGGTCAAGGTACATTTGGTACACATTCTTCTCCATCTACCACTTACATTTTGTTTGGAATGATGGATAGGCCAAGTTCTTCTACCAATCCACCCCTTATCGAGAACGGCAACGACATGTCATCATTTGTCACAAAGAGCCACATATTTGGTGCTCAAAGGGCATTGCACCAAGAGCAACAAGCAATGAGCGACCGCATCGACAACCTCGCCACCGACTTGCAACTCTCCGAGCAATGTACAAGAGACTACTTCGATAACAAGTTCAACGCTCATAAGCAAGAGAATGATGCAAGAATGGACGAGATCCGCACCTTGATGAGGAACCGTCATACTTCCACTTCTTCATCCTCAAGACGGAGCCGCTCGAGTCGACACTCCGACGACACCTTCTCCAAATCAAGTACACCGTCATCGAACACTCTTCGATGAGCCACGTGTCAAGATCGTCATGCATCTCGCAACCCGCTACATGACAAGCATTCACAAGAGCAAGTCGATGAGCAAGTCACTCGTCCGCACTCAAACCAAGTCGCTTTTGCTCAAGCTCAAGAACGACAACGACTACGGTGCCAAGAGGAAGAACGAGCGCGTCTACACCAAGAGGAACAAGACGCCGAGGCTCAATGTCTTCAAAAACAACAACGTGAAGCGCAAGCTCTTGAGGCGCAACGTGCCCTTCAAGAATCAAGCCGAGCTATCGCCAACCGCAAACGTAAACGGCACAATCAAGAGGAAGCCCTTTGAGAAGAAATCCAAGAGAGGAACTACCAACGGCATGTGCAACGTCAAGCTCCACAAGCTCCTCCACAAGCTCGTCAAGCTCCACCTCAACCTCAAGTTCAACAAGAACAAGTTGATCATGGACTTCCTCCATGCCAAGAGCAACATGAGGATGATTACCCTCACCGTCAAGGGCGTCATCATCACCATCGCCAACAACACAATGAAGAGCAACGCTATGGCGAGCTCAAATTCACAATGCCCAAGTTCAATCGAAGCAATGATTCGGAAGAATAACTCTCATGGGCATTGAAGATCGACAAAATCTTTCGTTTGCACAACTATGAAGAAGAGTAGAAGATTGCTATGGCATCACTTGAGTTCCAAGACTATGTGCTCATATGGTGGGAACAAGTCCTTCAGCACCCTGAAGCAAGAGGTGAACCACCTATCACCACTTGGGCTCAAATGAAGGAAGTCATGCGCGCACGTTTTATGCCAACCTACTACAACCGCGATCTCTTCAAGAAGCTACAACTCCTCAAGAAAGGAACAAAGAGTGTTGAAGAATACTACAAGGAAATGGAGATAGCCATGATTCGAGCCAATGTCACGGAGGATGATGAGCAAAAAATGGCACGATTCTTGAATGGACTCAATCATCCCATCAAGAAGATCGCCGACTTTCAACCCTACTCCAACCTCATTGAGCTCGTGCATCAAGCTACAAAGGCGGAACGTCAAGTGCAAGATGACTTCAAGTACGCCAAGTACTCATCCAAGACCTACGGCTTCTCCAACAACCATTCTTCAACGGCTCCTCCAACATCTACATCAACCAAGCCTTCTACAAGCAACGACGACAAGTCAAGTTACAAGAAAACTTCGGCAAGTTCAAGCCGCGTGCTTCTTCATCTACTCCGACCGATGAGACCATCAAGAGAAGCTCCTTCAAGTGTTTCACTTGCGGCGGCCGAGGCCACAAGTCCTATCAATGCACAAATAAGCAAACCATGATCCTCAACGACGATGGCACCTATGACTCAATGAGTGATGAGGAGATGGAAGCTCTTGAGCAAGTCGCCATGCACCGGCGCGTGAACGAAAGATGAAGATGATCAAATCTTTTGCGATGAGGATTTGAGCCCCGCTCTTGTTGTCTCCAAGGTCTTGACTCTTCAACATCAACAAGACGAAGACTAACGATGCCACATCTTCCACACTAAGGCCGGCATCAACGGAAGGTCCGTCAAGGTCATCATCGATGGAGGTAGTTGCCACAACTTGGCAAGTGAAGAACTATGCTCCAAGCTTCAATTGGTCAAGAGGAAGCACCCGCACCCCTACAAGGTTCAATGGCTAAGTGACTCCGGCACTATACAAGTCGAGCATACGGTCCAAGTCTCCTTCAAAATTGGTGCATATGAGGACACTTTGGAGTGTGATGTGGTCCCAATGACCGTTTGCCACCTCCTTGGTCGACCATCGCAATTTGACCGTGGTGTCATTCACAACGGGTGCACCAATCACTATAGCTTCAAGATGATAGGGAAGGAATATGTGCTACGACCTATGTCTCCTAGTCAAGTGATAGCCAATAAGCAAGTCACCCATCATGGAGAGAAGAGTGATAAAGTGATCCACCGAAAAGTGAGTGAGAGCCACAAGCCAAACTTGAGCGCCTCTTCGCCTAGAGAAAAAAACCTCATATTATTTGCCACAAAAAGTGAGATGAGAGAAGTGTGTGAGAACCCATCGAGTGTGATGCACTTTGTTCTTGTGTGCAAGGATGGGGAACCAAAAACTAACTCCTCTCACGAGCTATCTTTAGTGTTTCAATCTCTTTTGCAGGAATTCCAAGATGTTTTCCCCGAGAGCTACCTTCGGGTCTACCTCCCCTTCGAGGCATTGAGCATCGAATCGACCTCATCCCCGGAGCGCCTCTCCCAAACAAAGCTCCATACCGTGTTACCCCCAAAGAAACCAAGGAGATTCAACGGCAAGTACAACAACCCATCAACAACGGTCATGTACGTGAAAGCCTAAGCCCTTGTGCCGTTCCCGTTATACTTGTGCCTAAGCCCGATGGAAGTTTCCGCTTGTGTTTCGATTCCTATAAATGCTATTACCGTTCACTATAGGCATCCCATTCCTCGCTTAAATGATATGCTTGATGAACTTAGTGAAGCCAACTTTTTCTTAAAAATTGATCTTAAAAATGGTTATTATCAAATCCGCATTCAAGAGAGTTAATTGCACAGAAGTACCACAATTCGGGCATCACATGCAGATTGGTACAACGACTGCTAATTTTTACGTGTCAGTACCAACATTGGTCCAAGTTTTTGCAAAAAAGGCTAAAAGGCCGATTTATACATATTGCCAGTGTATCTGCCTGTTGGGGCCCGTCCGTCAGGTGCCGACGTGGCATATTTTTTGCGGAAAACCCCTTGGCTTTATATGTAATCACATAAATGCCTATTTTTTCGCAGGAAAACCGCCATTGGGAGGGATTTTTTTTTCGTTCCCAAGTTTTTCACGGACTTGTTCGAAAGTTTCCGGCGAATTGAACAAATAAATAACCGAAACGGAAAAGAAACGGAAAAAACGCGCACGAGGGCGATTCGAACCCTCTACCTGCATGTCTGCGGCTGCGCGCGCTAGCCACTACGCCACAGCGTCGCTGTTGACATAGCCACTACGCCACAGCGTCGCTGTTGACATGATCCAGGTGAAAAGTATATTATACTAGCACATACACGCTGGGCCGGCAGCTGGGCCAAGCAAAGCCTGCAATATTTTATAAAAAATTTAGTAGATGCAAAATGATCAGTTTTTCTTATTTTTACACAGGCTATATTAATAGAATTATCTTTGAGAAAAATATTAGTTTGGTAAACATGCAGATTACTACATGTGTTATTTTTTGACAAATAGAAATATGAACCCGAGAATGAAAGTTCATCGTTTTAAAAAGGTTCAATATATAGGTGACAAATGGTTTTATAATACAAAAAAAAAATCATCGTATATTTATATAAAATCATTGTATATAAAAAATGTTCAATGTTCAGTGTATATTTACAACAAACGAAAAAATTATTACATGCCTCGGTTAGCCCAACCACCGGTCCTGCGTTTTCTTGTTTGTATAAAGAGGTACTGCCCGCATTTTCTTGTTTCTTGTTTTAAAATTCACAGACTTTTTGTGCAAATTCCCGCAAATTTATTATGAATTCATGAACATTTTTAGAATTCGTGAATATATTTGGATTCATGATGTTGTTATGAATTCATGAACAATTTTAGGTTTCCTGGATTTTTTTTTGAATTCATGAACATTATTTGAATTCCTAAACAGTTTTTGTTTATGTGGACATTTTCTCAAATTCATGAACATGTTTCAAATTCATGTACTTTTTTTATTTTATGCACATTTATTTGAGTTTATGAATGTGTTGGAAAATTGTGAACATTTTTAAGTTTGAGGTAACTTCTATAATTAGACGTATAAAACACATTTTAATTTTATTTTATAAAGTATAGAAAAAATAAGATATGTATGTGAAGAAAACACATGGATTTTGTAGGGATTGCTATGCCCGTGCGTGGCTCCCTCGAGTTATGTGTACATTTTTGAATTTATGATCATTTATTTAAATTCGTGAATGATTTCCAAATTTGTGAACCTTTTTTAAAGTTTGACGTAAACTTTCTATTATTAGACATATAAAGCACATTGAAATTTGATTTTATAGATCATTCCTGGAACTACTGAAAAAAGAAAATAAATATGTGAAAAAATGGGAAGAAACCACTTTGCATTTTGTAGGGAATCTTATGCCCATACGTGATTCCCTCGATTTAAGTGTGACACGCCAATGGGTCGGCCACAGCTACGCTATGGATCATGCATGACTTGCCTGACATGAGCAAGGCCTGCATGATAAGAGCTCCTATTCCGCGCGTTATGCTCCAGATTGCTAGACGGCGCTCAAGCGATCGTCGGTTCGGCCTGCCCATTTAAAGCATGACCGCTGCTTCACTCGATCGCTGGACAAGCACTGGGTTGCAGGTTCAACCCCTCCCGCTGGTCGACCGGTTAACCAGACCGGTTCAGTTGACCGTTGACCAGTTGAGTTTTTAAAAAGATCACGGTATTCAAAACTCAGTTTAACATTGTGAAAATATACCCAAAACTCACAAAATGTTCATGAATTTCATGAACATGAAAAATGTTCATGAATTCAAAAATATTTGCAAACTAGAAAAAGATCGTGAATTCGAAAAAAATTCATGAATTTGAGAAAAGTTCACAGGTTCAAAAAACGTTTGTGGATTTCAAAAATTTCACGAAATCGAAAAAGTTCACAAGTTCAATAAAAGTTTGCGGGATTTGAAAAAAGAGTGCGGATTTGAAGAAGTTCATGAAGTTTTAGAAAGTTCACATATTCAAAAACTATTCATGGATTGTAAAAATTTCATGGATTTGACAAAAGTTTGTGTATTTGAAAATTTTCCTAAATTTGAATTGTTTTCAGATTTGAAAAAGTTTGTGAATTTTAAAACAAGAAAAACAAGAAACTGCGGGCAGTACCTCTTTATACAAACAAGAAAACGCTGGACCGGTGGTTGGGCTAACCGAGGCCTGTAATAATTTTTTCGTTTTTTGTAAATACACACTGAACATTGAACTTTTTTTATATACAATGATTTTATATAAATATATGATGAACTTTTTTTGTATTATAAAACCATTTGTCACCTATATATTGAACCTTTTTAAAACGATGAAAGTTTCATTCTCGGGTTCATATTTCTATTTGTCAAAAAATAACACATGTAGTAATCTGCATGTTTACCAAACTAATATTTTTCTCAAAGATAATTCTATTAATACAGCCTGTGTAAAAATAAGAAAAAATGATCATTTTGCATTTACTAAATTTTTTGTAAAATATTGCAGGCTTTGCTTGGCCCAGCTGCCGGCCCAGCGTGTGTGTGCTAGTATAATATACGTTTCACCTGGATAACATCAACAGCGACGTTGTGGCGTAGTGGCTAGCGCGCGCAGCTGCAGACCTGCAGGTCGTGGGTTTGATTCGCGCGAAAATTTGCGAACAAAAAAAAATCCCTTTCAATGGCGGTTTTTCTGCGAAAAAATGGGCATTTATGTTATTACATATAAAGTCAAGGGGTTTCTGTAAAAAAATATGCCACGTCGGTACCTGACGGACGGGCCCCAACGTCAGATACACCGTCAATACGTATAAATCAGCATTTTAGCCTTTTTTGCAAAAACTTGGACCAATATTGGTACTGACACGCAAAAATTAGCAATCGTGGTACCAATCTACATGTGATGCCCAAATTGTGGTACTTCTGTGCAATTAACTCCATTCAAGAAGGTGATGAATGGAAAACTGCTTTCAAAACCAAATTTGGCTTATATGAGTGGTTAGTGATGCCTATGGGGTTTATCGGAGGCTCCCGCTACTTTCGTGCGTCTTATGCATTATGTGCTTCGTCCTTATATTGGAGTCTTTGTTGTGGTTTACTTCGATGATATTCTTGTGTTTAGCAAAACCATGAAAGAGCATATTAATCATGTTAGGGCTGTTTTGCAAACCCTTCGCAAGGAACGTCTTTATGCAAAAAATGCACGTTTGGTGTTGACAAAGTGGTTTTCTTGGGATTTGTTGTCTCTTCCAAGGGTGTCCATGTTGACGAATCTAAGATTGAGGCAATTAAAACTTGGCCCCAATCCACCAATTTGCAACAAGTGCGTAGTTTTCTTGGTCTCGCAGGATTTTATCGATGCTTTGTGAAAGACTTTAGCACTATTGCCCCACCTTTGCATGCTTTGAGGAAGAAGAATGCTCCTTTTGTTTGGGGATCTTTGCAATACACCGCTTTTGATGAGCTCAAGTCTTTGCTTACTCATGCACCGATTCTTGCTTTGCCCAACTTTGAGAAAACTTTTGAGGTTTATTGTGATGCAAGTGGTACCGGAATTAGCGGAGTTTTGATGCAAGAAAAACGTGACATTGCTTATTTTAGTGAAAAACTCTCCGGTGCTCAACTTAACTATCCCATCTATGACAAAGAATTGTATTCTTTAGTGCGTGTACTACATGTTTGGGAACATTACCTTAGACCTCATGAGTTTGTCATCCATACCGATCATGAAACGCTTAAGTACTTAAAAGGCCAAACTAAATTGAACAAGCGTCGTGCCAAATGGAGTGAATTTATTGAATCCTTCCCATATGTGATCAAGTACATTACGGGTAAGGAAAATGTAGTTGCGGATGCACTTTCATGCATAGCACGCTTGTCACTAAACTTGAGTTGAATGTTATTGGCTTTGAGCACATAAAAGACTTGTATGCCAATGATCCATCTTTTGCTATTCCTTATGCTAAGTGTTTGATGCATACTTCTTGGGACAAATATTATATCAAGGATGCTTATCTTATGAGAGCTAACAAACTATGCATTCCCGAGTCTTCTCTTCATTTGCTCCTTTTGCAAGAGGCTCACGCAGGCGGACTCATGGGACATTTTGGACGCGACAAGACATTCGCCACGCTCTCCAAGAACTACTTTTGGCCCAAAATGTTCTGCGATGTATCATGTTTCACCAACCGATGCTCAACATGTCGCAAAGCTAAGTCTAAAGCTCAATCCCATGGTCTTTACATGCCTCTTCCTATTCCTTATCAACCTTGGGAAGACATTAGCATGGATTTTGTACTTGGTTTGCCTAGAACTCAAAATGGAAAGGATTCCGTGTTTGTTGTTGTGGACCGATTTTCTAAGATGGAACATTTCATTCCTTGCAACAATATAGACGAAGCTTCACACATTGCAAATCTATTTTGTAGGGAAATCTTGCGACTCCATGGAGTACCAAAGACAATCGTCTCCGATCGTGACGTCAAGTTCTTGAGTTACTTTTGGAAGACCCTATGCGCCAAGCTCGGAATCAAGCTCTTGTTCTCATCCGCATACCATCCTCAAACCGACGGCCAAACGGAGGTGACGAACCGGACTCTCTCCACTTTACTTTGCGTGTTGATCAAGAAGAACATCAAAGAGTGGGAGGCATGTCTACCCATCGCCGAGTACGCCTACAACTGTGCAAGACATTCTACAACCGGCAAGTCCCCCTTCGAGGTCGTCTACGGCTTCAACCCGTTGTCACCATTGGACATTCTACCTCTTCCTCTACAAGAGCGCACCAACATGGATGCGAGTGCACGAGCAAGCTACATCAAGAAGATGCATGAGGATACAAGGCACACCATCGAGCGCCAAGTACACCGACTAGCGACCAAGCCCAACGTCAACAAGCAACCCATGGTCTTCAACATTGGTGATCTAGTGTGGCTACACCTCCGCAAGAACCGCTTCCCCAACGAACACAAGTCCAAGCTTCTCCCTAGAGCCGATGGACCTTTCAAGGTGCTAGCACGCTACAACGACAACGCCTACAAGATCGACCTCCCACGAGGCAAGTACAATGTGAGCGACATCTTCAACGTCAAGGACCTCGCGCCATACCATGGAAATGAAGCTTTTTATCCGAGGTCAGATCTTTCCCAAGGGGGGGGGGAGATGATGTGGAGCATCCCTCGCTCATCCCCATGGACGTACCTACATCTCCTCAACACCACTTGGACCCATGACTCGAGCTCGAGCCAAGGCTATTGAAGATAAGGTGAACTCGCTCCTCTCCGAACTCCCTCTTCCTACTCATGAGACATGGCTACTACTTCATTCGGAAACTCCATGTGTGATCAGGTGTTTGGAGAAGAGCCACAAAACAGCTACATGCAAGGGCCAAGACGGCGAGGACCCCAAGCGTGATGGACAAGATGAAGAGCTGCGTTGGAAGCTACAGGCGTCGGACGACCCACCCAGTCCGGACGTCCGACGACTCATAGAACACGGATGACCGAGCCCTCCGGACGTCCGGTACTTCACCACCCGAGCCAAATCTATGGATGTCCGAGGAGGACCGGACGACCGGGCGACCAGCGACCGAGCCGAATCTACGGAAGACCGACGGTCATCGGACGTCCGGACCGTCCCGAAGCTCCGGATGACCGACCCCCTCCGGACGTCCGACGCATCCATGACAGAGCCGAATATACGGACGTCCGAGCCTTTTCGGATGTCCGGACCGTCCCGAGCCTCCGGACGTCCGACGTCTTCCGGACATCCGGCACCTGAGTGACCGCGCCCATGGGCTGGAGCCCTTGTACCCCTTCACTTTGACTTCAATTTGCACTACGACTATAAATAGGTCACTCCCACCTCCTAGCTAGGGTTAGCATTGGTTTAGCTCATATTTTGTGTGAGAGCCTTGCTCATCCACTTGGTTACTTCTCCTCGGATCTCACGACCTCTTCGGAGAAGATCCCCCAAGCGGATTCAAGACCCCTTCAAGGGAAGACCCCCAAGACCTCCGCACGGAGAAGAACGGTTCCCTTTGTCTCCTCCCCTTGTTGATTTTGGATCATGTGTTACCTTATTCTTTCGGTGATCTAGCACTCGTGCGATTGATTACTTGTTGGTTGAGTGATTTCTCTCGTTCTCCCCGTGTTTTCCCTCGAGTTCTTCCGTGTGTTTTTCTTGTTTCCCTGTAGGATCATCTCCAAACGTGAAAGATCGTCCACCTAGGGTTCTTCCCTACATCAGAAAGCAAGGGGGAATAGTGGAAATGTGGATTTTGGTGGGAGGAAGGGGCGGGGAGATCGATATTTCCGCGATGGCAAAAACATTTCGCTCGGTGCCGCGAGAAACTGGCGCGCAAGTGTGGTTCAAGTGGGGGCGGTGGACTATAGACGACGAAGCTTCCTGCATAAGCCAGACAAGACGGTGCGCCAAGATATTTTATATCACATCCCACACGATTCTTTCTAGTAAATTGTTTGTGGTATACCTGATTTTTCATTATGTTTTGAAAGACAAAATAGTGTTACGGAGGGAAAGGATGGTGTTTGAATTGCTAGAACATTTATGTACAGTGAACATGCAACTAGATGAGTGTCATGTTTAAATTTGGAATTATTCCGGGTTCGTTTGGCATTTTTATGGATTAATTGAGTTTCTCGTCATTTAAGTGCATAATTCAAATTTGAACTACAAGCACATGTTCCAGTGTGCCAAAGTTTGTTGAAAAATCACATGTGTGTCTTTGGGTGAATTTATAGGTCCCATGCAACAAATGGGAATGAAATTCAAACATCTGGGCGTCGTGGCTCAGTCAGGAACATTGAGAAACTTGGTTTTCAAATTCCCGAAAATTCACAACTCGCCTGAAAATCATGAAACTTGGCATGGTGTCTTTTCATGGCACCAATATGTTGTGGTAAAAAAATTGGCCGCATTTGGACAAGTTTTTGGTCTAAGCTTCTTGCAAACCGGAACTTCTCTCGAGAAGACTCATGGTTTCCGAGGGGGGATGTGTCTCCTTTGTGTTCGAAACGATATACGCAGCCTTCCCCCCTTATTTTTTTTACGGAGGCAACATAGAACTATATGAGTGTCGTCTTAAATTTTGGAATTATTCCGGGTTCGTTTGGACTTTCTTATACATTAATTGAATTTTTGTTCATTTACTATGCATAATTCAAATTTGAACTACAAGCACATGCTCCAATGGACGAAAGTTGGTTGAAAAATCACATGTGTGTCCTTGGGTGAATTTCTAGGTGCCATGCAAGAAATGGGAATGAAATTAAAACTTGTGGGCATCGTGGCTCGACCGGAATGATTGAGAAACTTGGTTTTTTAATTCATGTAAATCCAAAATATGCCTGAAAATCATGAAACTTGGCATGGTGTCATGACATGGCACCAACATGCTGCGGTAATTATTTTGGCCGAATTGGGACAAGCTTTGAGCTTCTTGCAAACCGGAACTTCTCTCAAGAAGGCTCGTGGTTCGAGAGGGAACGTGTCACCTCCGTGTGTGAAACGACATACATACACTTCCTTCTCCCGCTTTAATTTGTTTACACAGGTAGATTAGACCAAATAGAAGTATCGTGCTAAATTTGGGAACTATTCCGGATTCGTTTGACCTTTTTTATACATTAATTGAATTTCTAAGAATTTAATGTGCATAATTCAAATTTGAACTACAAGCACATGCTCCAGTGCACTAAAGTTGGTTGAAAAATCACATGTGTGTCCTTGGGTGAATTTATAGGTCCCATGCAAGAAATGGGAATGAAATTCAAACATCTGGGCGTCGTGGCTCGGCCGGAAAGATTGAGAAACTTGGTTTTAATTCATGTAAATCCAAAACACGCCTGGAAATCATGAAACTTGGCATGGTGTCATGACATGGCAACAACATGTTGCGGTAATTTTTTGGCCGAATTGGGACAAGCTTTGGTACAAGCTTCTTGCAAACTGGAGCTTCTGTCAAGAAGGCTCGTGGTTCCGAGAGGGAACATGTCACCTCCGTGTGCGAAACGACATACGTACACTGCCTTCTCCCGCCTTAATTTGTTTACACGGGCAGATTAGTCCAAATGGAAGTATCCTGCTAATTTTTGAAATTATTCTGGGTTCATTTGGCCTTTTTTATATATTAATTGAATTTCTGGGCATTTAATGTGCATAATTCAAATTTGAACTACAAGCACATGCTCCAGTGCACCAAAGTTGGTTGAAAAATCACATGTGTGTCCTTGGGTGAATTTCTAGGTCCCATGCAAGAAATGAGAATGAAATTCAAACATCTAGGCATCGTGGCTCGGCCGGAAAGATTAAGAAACTTCGTTTTTTAATTCCTGTAAATCCAAAACACGCCTGAAAATCATGAAACTTGGCATGGTGTCAGGACATGGCACCAACATGTTGTGGTAATTTTTCTGTCCGATTTGCGAAGGCGCACACATTAAAAATCAACAAAGTCCTTCTGGAACAAGTGTTGTCACATTACAAATCAGACACACAACTATTATTGAAACCATGGGTGTTCTACTTACCAATTACGTGCCGCCACACGTCCCTTTTTTATTGGCTAGGACGTGTCGTGCGGGGTAGCTATTTGAGTACGGGAGGCGTGCGATCATACCCATGCGCGTGCTCATCGGGAGGAGAGCCCTTTGACCTCTATCCGCTGCACACCTTCCTCCCAACGTCTCCATTAATGGTGCCTGAGCCCCTATTTCACGGCGTGGCTATGTCTCACTGGACTGAGATTTAAGAGGGAAAAGTGAAAATATGAAAAGAAAGTTTGGCACGGATCTTGATATAAGATCCGACGGACCTATATAGCATCGACTGCGACTTATAGCAAGCATGATGAATATAAGGACGATGATAGTGGATAATAATTGTCTTACATATCTTGGAAGATAACTAAAAAATCCACATGTGGCTACACCCGAAATACACAAGGGCAAAAGAAGAAGGAAGATGCATACAACGATCTGGCTCGCTGATCTCTACTTTCTTGATGTGCTGCAGATCGCAGAGACTAGTTCTCGCGGCAAGCGGTGATGATCTCTTTCATCAGTTTCATGTCCTTAATACGCTGCTCGGAAGCAACCGTGAATTCCTCCACCAGCCTGTCGTGCTTGATGTGGAGCATGGCATTCTCGTCCATAAGTTTCTTGACGATGATGTCCGTCCTCATCAACAAGGCAGCAGTCTCCTCCGCCTGCTTTGCTCTTCCGGTGATCTTTGCCCTTAGCAGGTCGCGCTCGGCCCGGAGTTGTTCAAACGAGGCATTCAACTTGTCCTGCAGTTTCATCCAGCCAGAGATCTAATCCATCTGGCTATGGACGATCGCATGCATGCGCCTGTAAGAGTCCTCGCCTGCCCGCGAGAGATTTTCCCAGCCTTTCACGGATGGGAGGACATCTCTTCTGCATTCGCGGTGCGACATGACATCTCTGCTGCTTCTGCGACGTGACCGGACCAGTCTGCTGAATCGACGGTGCGGCGGGACATCGGTGCTGCTTCAGCGGCGCGGCAGGACCTCTGTGCTGCTACTGCCGTGTGGCGGGACATGTATACTTTCACGGCTAAGCAGGACATCTCTCGTGCTTTCGCTTCCATGCTCGCCTCTCCCTGGTGGTAATCTCTCGAATGAGAACTCAGTCTGGCCATGGTAGACGCAAGAGAACGATGCTAAATGACTTGTTTGCTTTTGTGGATGAGGAGTTGAGGAAGGAATGTGCAGTCATCTTGGCATAGTACAGTATTTATAACTGAGTACTAATACACTCCCAAGTGGGAAACCGTTTAGGTTTTGATCGGTCTGGACAGGTTTGCAATTTGGAAGGTGACGGGATGCAGGCTCAAAATTTATTGACGGTTCTATAATTTCTAAGTGCGGCACTATTTCCGGACGGTGTAACGTGGGCACGCTTTCTCGACCGCGTACGTCGCCACGTTTGTCAGCACACGTCTTGTTCCAAGAACTGTGTGTGCTCATTATTACCCTCACGCACGCTTCTTTTAATTAGAATGTGTGCCCGTCTAGTGCACACACATGCTGATCTGTCTAACTGTTTCTGTTTGTTGTGACTAATAACAAACAGATCATCTGTGTGAAGTGTATGCCATCAATCGCACACAACTTTGATCTGGCTGACTATTTTTGTTCCGTTGCCTAATCACAAACAGTTAATCCTGTTGAAGCGTATGCCCTCAATCGCACACGCCTTTATCTAGCTGTCCATTTTTGTTGTTCCGCCTCATCAAAAACAGTTAATACGATTGAATTGTATGTCGTATATCGCACACGCCTTCATCTGGCTGCCCGCTTCCGTTCTTCTTCATCATCGCAAACAGTTCATTGAACTGAACCGTATGCCGTGCATCACACACGCAACTAAAATCTGAACCGTGTTTGCTGCATCCGTCATCGCAAACATTTTGCACCTTTTTGGCCGGGTTTTTTACACCACCATTTGCGATTATTGCATTGCACACAGTTTCGTTGAAGGGTCTCTGATTGTAGTGTTGCGTTAGCAGCATCCTGCAGTAGTGATACTCGACCCTCGAAAACTGTTGCGACTCCCTATACTTGTGGGTTATCAAGACCTTTTTTTGGTGTCGTTGCCGGGGAGCATAGCTATATTTTTTGAGCCACTTGGGATTATTATCTATTTATTACTATGAAGAATCTGAAGGATACTAAGACTAAGATCGTTCCCTCTAGAACGAGGGGAGGTAAGGAACTGTTGTCACACTCTACACTTGATTCACCTTCTGTTTTGAGTAGACTTGCAATGCCACCACATGCTATTAACCCTGATATGTCACAAGTTATTGATGATGCTACTTCTGCTCTGAATGATACTCATGATGATGCTAGTACCTTGATTGATGATAATGTGCCACTAGGTGAATTTCTTGATGAACAACTTGCTTGAGCTAAAGATATTGAGAATGCTGAAATTGATGAAATTAATGAAACTGATGAAGTACTTGAAACTGAAAATCTTGAAACACCTACTAGACCTAGCTCTCCTAGATATGAAATGCCTAAGATACGTGAAGGTTATGTTATGGATGGGAAGATTCTTGGAGACTTTCTTGCTTGCAATGATAGAGATGATCTTAATAAATTATTATGCAAACTGAAAGAAAAATCTTTGAATGCTAGAATGAAATGTGATCCTAAGTTTGCTACTTCACCTATCTTTGTTATTAATAAGGATTATGAATTCTCTGTCGACCCTGAGTTAATTACTTTGTTTGAATCTGACCCTTTCCATGGTTATGAAACTGAAACTGTTGTGGCATACCTTACTAAATTAAATGATATTGCCACCCTATTTGCTCATGATGAGAAAATTCGCTATTATGATATTCTCAAATTATTTCCGTTCTTATTAAAGGGTGATGCTAAGATACCCGGTTGTGTGCGTAGTCCCAAGGATATGATTTAATACTTCTCTGAAAAATATTTTCCTGCTAATAAGAAACAAGTTGCCTTACATGAAATATTTAGCTTTGTGCAAATTGAAGAAGAGAGTCTCCCACAAGCTTGGGGGATGCTTCTCCATTTGCTTACTGCTTTGCCTAATCATCCACTTAAGAAAAATGAAATACTTGATATCTTCTATAATGGACTAACTGATGCTTCTAGGGACTTCCTAGATTTTTGTGCTGGTTGTGTTTTCAGGAAACGAACTATTGAACAAGCTGAGGAACTATTTAATAACATATTGGAAAATTATGATGATTGGACTCTTCCTGAACCACTGGCTAAACCCACTCCGAAGAAGAGGGGTATCTTATATCTCAGTTCTGATGATATGCAAGAAGCAAAGAAAAATATGAAGGAAAAAGTTACTAAAGCTGAAGATGTCAAACATTTACCTCTTATTGTAGAAATACATGTACTTGACACACCACCGCCACAGGTGGTAGAGGTAAATCCTTTAAGAAATTTGATGAAAATGACATCCCTTACAATATGCATCGTAGCCAATGCCTTTATGAGTTTGATAACTACATTAGGAAACAAGCTCACTTCAATGCAAATGTTATGAAATAGTTGAAATACAATTCTGATATGATTGCTCTCTTGAGTAACTTGTTATTTAGAATCACTAATGATGTTAGAGGTGTAGGAAAACATGCCTCTATGGTTCATACTCAGTTAGAACAAGTTGCTAAATCTCAAAGAGAATTGCTTCATGAAATGAACAATAATATAAATGATCATGCTGTTAGAGTAATGACTAGAGGAGGTAGAATAACTTAGGAACCAATTTATCCTAAGGGACACCCTAAAAGAATTGAACAAGACTCTCAAAGAATTAACACTAATGCACCTAGTACTTCTAAAAAGAATAGGAAAAATAAAAATGATAGGACTTTGCATACCCCTAGTGAACCTGAAGTAGAAAAACTTCCTGATAATAATAACGATGTTTCTATTTCTGATGCTGAAACTCAATCTGATAATCAACATTCATCTAGTGATAATGAAAAAGATAACGATGATGTTCATGAAGACACTCAACCAGACAAAGATAAAGAACCAGATAACGATGTTGAGATAGAACCTGCTGTTGATCTTGATAACCCACGACCTAAAAATAAAAGATATGATAAAAGAGACTTTGTGGCTAGAAAACATGGTAAAAAAAGAGAACCATGGGTTCAGAAACCCATGCCCTTTCCACCTAAACCAATTAAGAAAAAAGGTGATGAAGAATTTGAACGCTTTGCTGAAATGCTTAGGCCAGTCTTTTTGTGCACTCGCTTGACTGATATTTTAAAGATGGCCCCTTATGCAAAATACATGAAAGACATCATCACTAATAAGAGAAAGATACCTTAAGTTGAAATCTCCACTATGCTTGCTAATTATTATTTTAAGGATGGAGTACCTAAAAAACTTGGAGATCCAAGAATACCAACTATACCTTGCACCATGAAAAGAAATTATGTGAAAACTGCTTTGTGTGATTTAGGAGATGGTGTTAGTGTTATGCCTTTCTCTTTATATAAAAAGACTTAATTTGAATAAACCCACACCTACTGAAATATGTTTGCAAATGGCTGATAAATGAACCGCCATACCTATCGGTATTTGTGAGGATGTGCCCATTGTTGTTGCAAATGTTACTATCTTAACAGACTTTGTTATACTTGACATGCCCGAGGACGACAACATGTTGATTATCCTTGGTAAACCATTTTTGAATACTGCACGGGGCTTTTATTGATTGCAATAAAAGCAAGGTCATTTTCATATCAATGGTAATGAGCATACTGTGCACTTTCCGAAGAAACAATTCCAAGTGAATATTATTAATGTTATTGAAAAATCTCCGACACTCGGTATTGGAAGTTTTCAACTACCTCTACCTACTGCCATAAAGAAATATGATATACATACTGTTGGGGACATGCATATCGCCATTGAGGTAACTTAGTGTTTTACGAAAGTTGTTTGGTTTAATGCTAATCGAAGGTGGTTGTTAATAAGACTTGATCAACCTTATTAATGGATCATTTTTGGGAGGTATGAAGTTGATGAATTTAGTAGGCACTACCTTCTATCCTTACCATTTGTTCTCTATTTTTCTTTGTTAAATAAAATAATATGACATGTTTATCCTATTTTCTAGATATTCCATGCAATAAAAAATGACCCAAAAATAAAAGTGTTCAGAATGCCTTGAAAATTTAATACGGGTTTTTCTGATTTTTCTGAATTTTTGGTGCAAATAACATCAAGGGGGGTGCACCTGGTGACCACAAGACACCGGGGCGTGCCAGCAACCCCAGGCGCACCATGGTGGGTTGTGGTCCCCATGAGGGTCCCCTCACTTATCTCTTTTGCTCATGTCATCTCCTACCTCCAGAAAAAGATCACCGTTGCTCTCTCTCACTCACTTTCTTGCTCTCAAACCCACGGATTTTGATCTCTTTGCTCGAAGCTCCGTTTCCAAAACTGTTTTGGGGGATTGCTACTTGGTATGTGACTCCACTATTGCTCCAATTAGTTTTTGCTTTAGTGGTTTGTATTTTGAATAATTAGCTACTCTTGGTGCTGCTGTAGATGAGCTTGCATGTTAAACTCTTAGAGTTCTAAGTAGTTTGAATGCTTAATATAGCCTCTATGCATCCATATGAGTAGCTGCTATCAATCTTGTGAAGTTTTGTTGACAAACATTTTGTGCACAAATTTTTTCAAAATTTTATCTATAGGAATAAGATGAGTTTCTTTAGGAAGTTTGCCTCCAAGAAAAATTCTAAGGGAGTCATTGGGGAATCATCGGATGATGACCTCGTGCGAATGACCGCATTATTCCTTGATGGAGGGGGGCAGGATTCATCAAGAGTTTTCCCAATTCACTGCAAATGCCGGGCTATCCGACATTATCACAGCTGAGTATGAACAATACCATCTCCTTACAAATTCTTTTGTGCAAAATTTTCATTTTCTGAGTGGAATAATCCCCCTAAGGTGCAGTTTAATTTATATGATGAAACCCATCAGATACCACTCACTGACTTTTGTGATATATTCTTGATCCCTTCTAACGGGGAAATAAGAGAGCCTAGACTTGCATAGTTTGAGGACTTTTATCGTACTCTGTTAGTGGGAGATGAGAGAGGTGTATCGAGTGTTACCGCCACTAGCTTGCAGTTTCCTTCTATGCATTATTTTGCTCTATTCATCGCTAAGTGTTTAACTGCTAGAGAGAAGGTCGGTGCACTCAGTGCTCCCGACTTCGCCATTTTATGCCGTGCAATATACGGCGATAACACCTTTAGCCTAGGGACTATTATTGCACATCGCCTGCACCTTAACAAAACCAAGGGCAATATTCATGGCGGTATTTATGCTAGCGAGTCATTTTAACGTTCAGATATGCCAACATGATTATCCTCTGCGCAAGGTTTATCTAGATCAGCAGGCAATGGTGGCTCACAAGTTTACTGATGATGCTGACTCTCTTAATAACATTCGTTATAACCTGGTTGACAGTGTGGAAACTTGTGATATTATCCCATTTCCTACACCTGCTTTGTTTGATTCTTACCAGGGGCGGATACAGGGTCATGCCAGCGGACCTTATTTCCTATCGGAACGCCCAGGCAGTGGCAGAGGAAGAATCTCAGGAGTGGGACGCTCAGGAGCCGCCGCCGCTGCAGCACTTCAAAATGTGACCACATGGCTACTACAGATGGTGATTACCAAGCTAGGCCAAAAGCCTAAGCTTGGGGAAGTACGTATTTGCATGGACATTACATTCATGTTCTCACACTTCATTCCAGTTGTCGGTGCTCATACTTTTTCATTGTATTATCCATGTTAGATTTATTCTCTTGCTTCCTTCTTGTGTGTTTGAAAAACTTTGAGAAAACCCAAAAAAATTTCTTGCTTCTTTTCAGTTTTTCTTTCTAGTTCAATTATTTGTTCTATTAAAAGAAAACCCAGAAAGATTTCTCGATTCTTCTTCTTGCTTGTTGGGAGCTCTCCTGTGTAAATAGTTTTTCTCATTTTTGTTTTTCTTTCTTTAATTTGCTTTGAAATTCTTTTCAGTGTGTTTCTCTGAAATTCTTTTCTTTTATTAAGTCATACAAAGGAGAAGACCACGATAAAAATGTTGAGTGGCTCTCATATGCATTGCTATTGATCTAACAAAGAGCCCATATTACCTTGTCTTCTCCTTATGAATAAAATTGTTTGCAGATTCCAGCTTAGTCCACGACACTCTTGCACTACTATTATTTTCATATCATTCAGTCATGCAAGTGAAAGGCAATAATGACAATATTTGATGAACTGGTTGTGGCAGAGAGAAACGGGTATGAACTCAACTTGTTCTATTTTTGTAAATATGTTTAACCTAGTATCCATGATTCGGCGTACTATGATCAAACATGATTGCAATGACAATTATGATTTATCTTGGATGTCAACATGCATTAAAATGACTGTGATGTAGTATGATGTTTCAAGTGGCTTGACTTGGCACATGTTCATGCATGTAGTTGAATAAAAACCAACATAGACTCTATGATATTTATGTTCATGGTGTTCATACCTACTCATGCTAGTATTTAATGCTAATTATGTATAACGCATGTTCATGACCATTTTTGCTCTCTAGCTGGCCGCTTCTCAACCTATTTGATAGCCTTTGCCTGTACTAAGCAGGTATACTGCTTGTGCCTCAAAATCCTAAAACCCAAGTTATTCCAAATGAGTCCACCATATCTACCTATATGCGGCATTACCCTGCCGTTCTAAGTAAATTTGCATGTGCCACCCCTAAAAACATCAAATAAGCATCTGTTTTTGTGTGTCTGGGTTGTTTATAGAGCGAAAGGGGGTAGTCGGTATCTTCCATGCTAAGAGGGTTATTCTCATGATAAGTGTTCATTCACTCATCCTTGCACGAGAGGGGAGGTAATAGGGATTCCCTGTCCTAAAATAAAAATTGCAAATAATTAAACAAAACTCCCCCAGGATTGTTGTTGGTATGGACAGTACCCGTGGAGTTGGCTAGCCCTGGAGTGTGTTTGTTGGTGGAGGGGGAGTAAACCTTTACTTTTATCGCTTGGGAACCACCGCAAATATGTTTAGCATGGAAGATATTGATAACTCTTGCTCGTGACGTAAACAGGAAGAGTGCATTTCCAAAAAATTCATTTATCTCTGTTTTAAAACTTTGAGCTCTGGCACCTCTGCAAATCCCTGCTTGGCTCTGCGAAGGGACAATCTATTTAACTTTATGTTGAGTCATCACCTTCTGAAATAAGCGCCAGATCTGAGAGCACTATTGTCATCCTCATGCATTGTGTATAGTTAATGTTGGATGCATCATGACTGGATCTTTTCTACCATGAATTACAATGTTTAGTCGTTGCTTGAACTTTGGAGGTGCTATGCATTTATGTTTTGCGGTCTCAGAAAGTGCTAGCAAGATGCCACTGTTGTCATATTATATCATGATTGTTTTGACAAAGTGTTGGCATTTGAGATATATTATTATTGCTCGCTAGTTGGTTAGGCCATTGATAGAGTCAATATAATTTTTAAGAGTTATTACTAATATGGTTAGTCATGATCTTTGCTGAAAACCTGGGTGCTACTTAAGCCTATTTATGTAAACAAGAACAAAAGAGTTCGGAAAAGGTTTTGTTTTTCACTTTCAGTTTGTCAGCTGAATTGCTTGAGGACAAGCAAAGGTTTAAGCTTTGGGGAGTTGATACATCTCCATCGTATCTACATTTCCTAACGCTTTTGATGTTGTTTTTGAGTCTAATTTGTATGATTTGAATTGTTTTTGAGTCTAATTTGTATGATTTGAATGAAACTAACCCGGACTGACGCTATTTTCAGCAGAACTACCATGATGTTGTTTTTGTGCAGAAATAAAAGTTCTCGGAATGGAACAAAACTTCTTGGAGAATTGTTTTACAAAAAAAGAAAAATACTGGATCCAAGAACCACCGGAGGGGGCCCCTGGGTGAGCACAAGACATTACAGCGCCCCCCCTCCAGGCGCGCCATGGTGGGTTGTGCCCAGCCCCACAGACCCTAATTATGACGTTATAAAATCCTATTTTTGGAGAAAAAAATAAGGGAGGAAGGTACATCATGTTTCACGATACGGAGCCGCCACCACCTCATATCCTTCATCGGGGGGCCAGATCTGGAGTCCGTTCAGGGCTCCTGAGAGGGGGATCTTCGATCTTCGTCATCACCAACCCTCCTTCAACGCCAATTCCATGATGCTCCCCATCGGGAAGGAGTAATTCCTTCGTACACTCACTGGTCGGTGAGGAGTTGGATGAGATTCATCATGTAATCGAGTTAATTTTGTTAGGGCTTGATCCCTAGTATCCACTATGTTATGAGATTGATGTTGTTATGACTTCGCCATGCTTAATGCTTGTTACTTTGGGCCCAAGTGCCATGATTTCAGATCTGAACCGTTTATGTTTTCACTATTATATCTATGTTCTAGATCCGATCTTGCAAGTCATATTCACCTATGACGTGTTATGATCCGTAAATCCTAGTGTGACAGTAATTGGGATACTTTCCCATGATGACCGTAGTTTGAGGAGTTCATGTATTCACTATGTTTTAATGCTTTGTTTCAGTTATCTATTAAAACGAGGCCTTAATATCCTTTAGTTTCCTTATAGACCCCGCTGCCACGGGAGGGTAGGACAAAAGATGTAATACAAGTTCTTTCCATAAGCACCTATGACTATTTTCGGAATACATGCCTACATTATATTTATGAACTGGAGCTTGTTTTGTATCGCCCTAGGTTGTGACTATTATATGATGAATATCATCCAACGAATCCACCAATTCAATGCCTATGAATTTTCCACATATTGCTCTTGCTAAGTTACTGGTACTACTATTACTGTTACACTTGCTACAAAATCATTGCTATCAGTGTTACCATTACCACTGCTATTACCACTCCTATCAAAACTATCATATTACCATGCTACTGATCCCTTTGCTGTAGATATTTAACCTCCAGGTGTGGTTTAATTGACAACTTAGCTGCTAATACTTACAAATATTCTTTGGCTCCCCTTATGTCGAATCTATAATTTTGGGCTGAATACTCTACCCTCGAAAACTTATGCGATCCCCTATACTTGTGGGTTATCAAGCCCTTTTTTCTACGATGGTTCTTGGCTCCAGTATTTTTTTTGTTGTACAAAATTCTCCAAAAAGTTTTGTTCCATTCCGAGAACTTCTATTTCTGCACAAAATCAATACCATTGTAGTTTTGCTGAAAACAACGTCAGTCTGGGTTGGTTTCATTCAAATCATGCAAATTAGAGTCCAAAGCAAGAGCAAAAGAATTAGGAAAAGTAGATACGATGGAGACGTATCAGACATCCGGCCCCCAGTCCGGAGATTCGGAACCTACCTATGCGTAGAGAACGGGCCGAAGGACCATGTATCCCTCCTTACCCCTCTTACCTCGTGGACTTTTATATATAGACCTCTCCACTCTCCTTCTAGGTTAAGCATTGTGATATCTCAAGATGGAGATAGAGCTTTGCTCATCCACTTGTCCCTACTCCTATGGAGACCAAGACCACCTAGGAGAAGATACCACAAGTGGATTCAAGACCGCCTTGTGGGAAGATCCTCCAAGGATTCAAGACCTCTGTCCTTCAAGGATTGGGATGAACTAGTTCCCCCTTTCTTGACTTTGGATCTTTTATCTCCCCTTTGTGTATGTGGATTTAGCACATGTGTGATTGGATCTAGTTGATTTGAGTGTTTTTCTCTCTTGTGTTCTTTGGGAAATCCTCTCATTTCATGAAAGATCGACCATTAGGGTTCCACCCTACATCACGCCCAATATTGGCTGCTTGGAAGAGAGAAGCAATATAGTAGCGAATAGCATTTCCCTTAGTAGAGAACCAAGGTTATCAAACCAATAGGAGATCTAGCAAATGACCTTTAGTAGTACCTACACACACAAGAGCAAATACTTGCACCTAACACGTGCAAGAGGGTTGTCAATCCCCTTGTACTCGTTAATTGCAAGCATCAAATGTGATAGTAGGAAATATATAAATTGCAAATTAAAATAAGTAAATAAAATTTAGCAAGGTATTTAGGGTTTTAGTAATATGGTTTAAATAGACCCGGGGGCCATAGTTTTCACCTGAGGCATCTCTCTGAAGAACATAGCACACGATGGGTACACAAATTACTGTTTGGTAATTGATAGAAAAGCGCATAGTTATGATGCTCTTCATGGAATGATCAATACATAGGCATTACATCCGTGATAAGTAGACCGTTAAACTTACAGATGACTACTACTATTACCACTCTAAAAGCGCTTCTATGTTTGCCTCTGTAGGTATTAAGTTCATGACAACCAGAGCAATGCATGAAGTATGATGACATAATGTAAACAGAATAAAACAAAGCAATATGATTAAACCCCATCATGTTACCCTTAGTAGAAACAATACAAATACGTGCTCCGCTACCCCTCCGATCGTAGAGTGAGGACATCACAAGATTGAACCTACTACAACACCTCTCCCACTGAAGATAAATTAATCTAGTTGGCCAAACCAAACAGATAGATCGGAGAGAAATACAAATAAATAACAATCACACATAATAAAGTTCAAAAAAGACTCAATTTCTTTCAATGAATAATCTGTTCATAAACCCAAAATTCATTGGATCCCAAGAAAGACACCGCGGAAGAAGATTACATCAAACAGAACTCCAAGGAGAGCATTATATTAAAGATTAGAGAGAGAGAGAGAGCTAATAACTATGGACCCATAGGTCATGTGTGAACTACTTACACATCACCAGAGGTGCAGCAAGGTTGATGTAGAAGCCCTCCATGATTGATTCCCCCTCCGGGAGAGTACTGGCGAAGGCCTCCAGATGGGATCATCAAAGAATAGAGGCTTGCGGCGGTGGGAATGTTGTTTCTTTGGTGCTTCTGGTTTTTTGTGCAATATTTGGGAATTTACAATGTTGGAATTAGGTCAGACAGATCCCCGAGGGTTCCACAAGAGAATAGAGCGCGCCTACCCCTAGGGCGCACCCTGTTATCTTGCTGTCTCCTCGTAGGTCTTCTGGTCCTCCCCTTAAGCATCTAGGGTCTCTTCTGGTCCAGAAAAACCATCAAAGAGTTTCGCCGTGTTTGGACTCCGTTTGGTATAGGTTTTCTATAAAAACAAATAAAGTTGAAAACAATAACTGCCACTAGGCACTAGGTTAATAGGTTAGTTCCCAAAAATGATATAAAATTGCATATAAAGTATGTAAGATTGATAATATAATACGATGAAATAATAAAATTATAGATATGTTGGAGATGTATCAACATCCTCAAGCTTATTCCTGCTGGTCCTCGAGTAGATGATGATATTTTTTTTGATGTTGAATGCTACCTAGCATGTTTATCATGTAATCTTCTCATGGTATGAATATTAGTATAAAAATGAGTTAGGGCAATAGTCTATCATTTGAAATAAGGACATCAATACTCAAACTTACTAGTAAACAATCATGCCCTTCCAAAATAAAGAATGCTAAAATAATGCTATCCCTACAAAATCATATAGCTTAGAATGCTTAGTCTTCCTAACACACAATACTAAACATGAACTACCCCGATGACAAGCCGAGTAATCAAATCATACTTTTTCTCGCTTCATCTTTTTAAACTTTTATGCAATACTTGAGACTTGGGACTTTGGATGACAAAGAGAATGATGATGGGGGTTCATAAGGGAGAACAAATATAGAGAAGGTCTCACACCGATGCGGCTGATCGTTAGGCAATGGAGATGCCTTACAATTGATGCCAATGTGAGGAGTAGGGATTGCCATGCAACAGATGCACTATGGCTATAAGTGTATGCACTACAAAAAAAGACACATCCGTGACATTTTGGGCCAAACAAAATTCTTTTCTATCATGCTTATGACACTTCTATGACGATGATTGTGACAAAACCCGGTATCATCATAGATGTGGTGGGCTCCGACTTCTATGACAAAAAACATGACAGAAAATGGGCTTTTCATCCTGGGCGGGCCGGAGACGCAGCTGCATGACTTTCTTTGGGCTGTCCATGATGGAAAGACCCGTGGTAGAAGCGAGGGCGAGGAAAATATCGGGGAGTTCCCGGTTATGGTGGGTGGTCGGGGGCCGAGCGATGCACATTTCTCTCGTACACGTACGCGCGTGGGTGCGAGGTGTTGGGCTCTAACTGAACCCGACCGAGGCGTTCTCCTAATGAACCTGAGCGATTGCACTATAGGCTACGTGTTACTGAACCTGAGCGATCGATCAATCTGGCTGTTAACTGAACCCGATCGA
This sequence comes from Triticum aestivum, assembly GCF_018294505.1. Lineage (NCBI taxonomy): Eukaryota > Viridiplantae > Streptophyta > Magnoliopsida > Poales > Poaceae > Triticum > Triticum aestivum. Next base: position 299,041,450 of record NC_057813.1, read on the forward strand.
GCAATTCCTTTGCTACTGCTGCTAACTGAAGCCGATCGAACCTGCTGCCTCCTTCCCTTGATGAAAGTGAGCATTGTTGGGGAGGGGGTTTGGATGAACAGTTCCTGGTGGGGGGTTGGATGAACAGGACCCTGTGGTAGTAGAGGCCGTTGCCACTGGATGAACAGGACCCCGATCGAGCCGGTCAGGGGTGCATGAATAGGACCCTGTGGAGGGCTGGATGAACAGGACCCCATGGAGGGTTGGTTGAACAGTAGCCGGTGGAGGGCTGGATGAATAGTAGCCCGTGGAGGGCTGGTTGAACAGGACCCCATGGAGAAGGTTGGTTGAACAGTAGCTGGTGGAGGAGCGGTGGAGGCTGGATGAACAGGAGGCCGTGGATGAGCAGTCATAGGTGGAGGTTGGAGGAGGTCAACTGTGGATGAACAATAGCCTGTGGAGGCTGGAGGAGGTCGATGGAGGAGATGAAAAGTAGCCCGTGGAGTCCCGTTTTGCGGTACGCCACACCCCTCCCGATGAACAGGACCCCCGTTTCGACCGTAGTGCTCCAACACAAGTCTGTTTCCTCCATTTTGCAGTATGTCAAACCCCTCCCAATCAATAGGACCCTGTTTCGACCATAGGCACTCAAACACAAGTCAGTTTCCTTTGTTTTGTGGTACGCCAGACCCCTCCCGATGAACAGGATCCCGTTTCGACCCTAGGCGGTCGAACACAAGGCCGTTTCCTCTGTTCTGCGGTGCGCCAGGCCTCGTTTAGATCGGTTGTTCCGTCCAACCCGGTTGCCTCTCGATGAACACGACGATGCAATTTCTCAGTTCTGACCAAGTCGGTTGGCTGCCCATGAACAGGACGCTGTCACTGCCTCTCCATGTACACGAGTCCTGGCCGTATGTATATGCAAGTAGGCATTCAAGACCCCGCTCGTATGTACGTATGTGGCCGTATTTACTTTCTTGCACCCTGGTTGTACGTACGTGTACATGCTACGTGCACGCCTCTACTACGACATGTGGCCTTCCTTACTCGGTCATGGTTCATCGTTGCAGCCTGCAGACAGACCGATCAACAGAATGTACGTACACGTTCACGACCAGAATGACAAGGCTACGTACGCTTCGACAAGGTGGGTCCCGACTGTTAGGAACTTCCTTGCGTGCGAAGATGTAGCTGGTGGGTCCCAGCTGTCAGGGAGGATACATTTTTCTCGTGAAATACTGTGGCTCGTCCGGTGGGTCCCTGCTGTCAGGTGGAGGAATCATTACTTTGCGCATAATAAGGTGGCACTTCCTTGCTGCGGCCGTGGACCCAGCTGTCAGCCTCTCGACATACAGTACTCTTCCGATGGAAGTCGTTCCTTGACCACATTGACCACACTGCGCTGAGAGCACCAAGGCGGTGGACGACGGCGAGGCCAGGGAAGGGGATGACGCGAAGCCAGGGAAGACGCGGTACTGGATGCCCACACGGAGAGGAGTATGAGGGTTCACTGTTTTGGCTGTGGTGTGAAGCTACCGTCGCTGCAGGGCCTAGCCAACGGTGGGAGTGGTAGGGGGCGGTGAGGCCTCCACGGCAGCACAGCCGGCCACGGGAGGCAGGAGCAGGTGGCACGACTGGTGGTGGTTTGGGCGGCTAGACCAAGAAGACCAGAGGTTGAACAAGCACTATGGTCATTGGATGGACATCGTACGGTCACTGGAGCTAGAATCATTCATATTGACTAAGTTGATAAAGCTCTTCGTCCCCGTCAACTTAGTAGGCCCACAAGTCAGCCTCCCACTATGGTGGGTCCCAGCTAGCAGGGCAAGTATTAATTTTTCTGTGTGTTGACCATGTTGTGCCAAGCGCATCCAAGGTGATGGACGAGGGCAAGGCCCCGGACAGCAACAAGCCGGAGATGGGAAGACACGGGAGTGGAGTCATAGACAGAGAGGTGTACGAGGGTTTACTGGTTCTGGTGCGGCATGGTTCTGGTGTAGGAGGTGTGGATGGGAGGAGGGGTGGCCTGGCCAGCGGTGGGGTAGCGCTTCACAGCGGAGTGTGCTATGCAGAGCTGCTAGCAGCAGGAGGCGGGAGCGGGTGGTCCCGGTGGCGCTGGAGGAAGAAGATGAGAGATTTAAGATGGATGCCAGTCGTTGGATGTAAATCCAACAGCTAACGATGTAAGAATCATTTGTTGACTAAGTTGACAATGACTTGCGTTGGCTTCGACCTATTGGCCCGCATTTCAGCCTCCAAATGTGGCACATATTCAACCCATATTTTCAGAATTTACAGTCCATTTGATCTTTTTTTTTGAGAATTACAGTCCATTTGCTGGGCTGAGTGAACAAATAATGTAGCGTTCATGCGGCCCATTTTTTAAAAACTACAACCCATTTTCACTTTGTCGAAAATACACAAATTTGCTGGGCTGGCTAAACAAATAATGTAGCATCCATGCGGCCCATTTATATTTTTCCTAAAAAATTACAAGCCATTTTGCACTTTCTCGAAATACACGATTTTGCTGGGCCGGTTCTAATTATAATGTTGGGTTGGGCACAACAATGTTATCAAAAAATAAACAGGGGCTAATCATTTTGTCATAAATATATCTTAAAAATAAGTGATTTATTATTACATTGGTCCTTAAATCTTACCAAGCTTTTGTACACAATCACCAAGAATTTTGTTGCCTTAATGTAAAAATATCTAGGCTTTTATTGTTAAGAAAATATTTTTATAAGTTAATAAGATGTGGGATATTGTTTTCTTATATATGTAAGTATCTATTGAATATATGGTGACAATAACAATAATATATAATAACATATAAAATAATTTAAATATATATACTATAGTTAGAAGGGAAACATAAGTTGGACCTGACGTTCCTATTCTTATATAGAAAAATAGAACAAACCTCTGTGTTTTCTTTAAAAAAATACATAAGTTGGGCTGCCGATGTTTCAGGAAAAATAAAATCTCAGATGGAAGGTGTAACGCCCCGGATTCGATGCGCCAGGTGTCTGCCAGTTATTCGCCGTCATTGCCATGTCTTTTGCTTCCGTGTTGCATTTTATCATGTCATCATGTGCATCTCATTTTGCATACGGGTTCGTCTCATGAATCCGAGATTTTTTTCCCGTTGTCCGTTTTGCAATCCGGCACTCCTATGTCTTCTGGCGTCCCCCTTTTGTCTCCTGTGTGAGCGGGTGTTAAACTTTCTCGGAATGGCCCGAGGTTTGCTAAGTGGCCTTGGTATACCACCGGTGGACCGCCTGTCAAGTTTCGTGCCATTTGGAGTCCGTTTGATACTCCAACGGTTAACCGGGTAACCGTGAAAGCCTCTTTTGTTTGCAGCCCAACACCCCTCCAAACTGGCCCAAAACCCATCCAAACCCCATCCATGCTCTCGGTCATTCGATCACGATCATGTGGGTGAAAACCGCTCCTCATTTGGACTCTCCTAGCTCCCAGAATCTATAAATTAGTCCCCTCCCCCAAAATTTCGGGCAAACCCTAGATCTTTTCCCCTCCGCGCCGCCGGACGTTTCATCCTCCGCCGCCGGACATGTCCGCCATAGCCCCCTCGCCCAATCGCCCGCCACGTCAGCGCCGCCGCCTTTCTCTCTCCTCCTCCACTACGCCAGCCACAGCGGCCCGCCCGGGCCCGGGGCAAGCCCGCCCGAGCCCATCGGGGCCCGGTCTCCGCCGCCGCTCGGCCCAAGCCGCCGCCCGCTCGCCTCGCCGCCCGCTCGCTCCGGCGCACTGCCAGTCGCCCTCCGCCGCCTTGCCCCGCGCCGCCCTAGCGCCTCCCGTGCCCGCCGGACGCCGCCCCGCTCGCCTCGCCGGCGACCGTCGCCCTCGCCGCCAACCGCCCCGAGCCGTCGTGCCGCCTTGCGCGCCCGACCCGTGCCGGCCCTGCGCCGCCTTTCGCCGGCGCGCCCGCCTCCGGCGACCGGCGCCGCGTCCCTCCCTCCGGCCTGCTCCGCCGGATCCAACCGGTGCCTCCGTCCCTGACCTTCGGCCGCCATCCTCTCCCTCTCCGGCGAGTTCTCCGGCCGCCTCGAAGTCTGTGCCACAGCTCCAGATCTAGATCTGAACGAGGTTGACCCCATTTTTCGTCCAAGTCCCTGATATTTTTGCATAATGTTGCCCCGTTCATCGCATCATAACTCCATGTATACTGCTCCGTTTTGTGCGTGTAATATGTAAAAATGTTCGTTGTGAGATGCTCTTAATTTCATTCCATTGCACCATGTTCATTTCAGTCAATCTTGATGCCTGAATCATCGCTGGAAGAGTGCTATATGATATTGATCTGCTAAAACTGTTACAACTTGATGATTTGTCTTTTTTGTTGCATTTGATGTGTGCATCCTATGAGGTTGATGTCTACATGTGTTTTGTGATACATCATACCATCTTTACAGGGGTGTATGCCATGTATTTTTTTGATCAATGTGGTGACTAGAACAAGCATGCAAACTAGGCTTCGTGATGTTGCTGATTTCAGTCCCTGTTCTGCTGTTATTTTTATGCCATTTAAACTTGATGCTACGGAGAGATCCAAGCATATTTTGAGATACTTCAGTAAGGCTGTTTGGAACATATGGTTATTCTTTATCCATTCACGACCCTGTTTGCAATTATGGAGTAGTCTAGCATGTCATTTTCTTGCTCTACCTTTGCTATAAAATGTTTCCTGGTAGATTGTTTACATGTTATTCAATTTTGCCAAGGTTGTTGTAGTTGATCCTTGCATGCTATGAACTTGTTATTGCCTTGGTTAGTTTAACATGTCTTATTTTTGATGCTATGCTTATCTTGTCATGCAATGACTTGTGGTGAGTGAATCGAGCTCGTGAAGTAGTGTACTTGTTGTTACTGTTTTGCTAGTGATTCTGTTATATTTTCTTGCCATGTAAACCTGCTGCTACAAGTTATTCTATGCATAATCTGGAGATGTTCACTAAGGATGTTTTGTTATACATGTCATTCTCTATCCATCCATGTCCCTGGTTGCATTTATAGCCTACTGTAGCTTGTTATAATCTTGCTCTAAAGTTGCTAAATATTGTTGTTGTCAGCCTGTTAACATTAAGTTCAATGTTGCCATGATTGTTGCTAGTGATCCATGCACCGTATGAACTTGCTCTTGCCATGCTTAGCTTCATAGACATGTCTTCTTACAGTTGGTTACCTTGTATTGCCATGTATTGCTCTGTGATGAGTGGTACAAGCTCACCAACATGCCTACTTATTGTTATTCCTGCCATGTATGAATCTGTCATATAACTTGCCATGTTTACATGGGTGCCATCATATCTTCTGATCCTTTTTGGCTCATGGTCAGTAAGGGACTTTTGTTATATGAATTTAGTAGATTCATGCCATGCCTTTGTTTGCCATGATAAGTTCCTATAACATGTTGTTTGATAGCTCTAAACATTGCGACCTGATATTATTTCTGTAAAGTCTGAAACTGTTATTATTTGCAATCTTGCCATGTGTGAGCATGTTCTAGTGTTTTCTGGAGATAGCTCAATGTTCATGTTTTGTTATGCTTTACCTGTACATCATGTCCATGCCTTTTGTTCTCATGTTGGGGTGCTGTAGCATGTTGTTTTGATGCTTGCAATATGCCTAATTGCTGTTTTGGACAGCTTGTCCTTTAAACTTGTATAGTGTGTGTGTGTTGAACCGTTGCTCCGTTTTGAGTGTGCTCTATATGTAACTTGCTTGATTTTGCATGTAACTTCATATTATCATATTGCATCCTTATTTTGAGGTGTGTTTGCTTGATGTTTGTATGCATTTTGCATCAATGCCATGTTTAACTTGTTTTGCTCATATCTTTTAGGCCATAACTCCGAACTAAATGAACTTTATATGTAACTTGACTAGAATCTCGTGTAGATCATCTTGGTGCATCTTAACTTGCTGTTTAACAACTTGAACATAAGGTTTATTCAGATCTGGACCAATTTCGAAATTTGCATATGAGGACTTACCGGAATTGCTATATGTTGCTTCCGGCCTCATTTAAACTTGCCTTGATGTGTTGCTCTTGTTTGCATCATCTCTTGCCATGAGTAGCTTCATGTAGCCTTGTCATGCATCATGCTTGGTTGTGCATCATGCCTTGTTCATGTGTGGTGTGTTTACCGTGTTGTGTGCTTCTCTCGATAGTTCCCGTTTCGTTGCGATCGTGAGGATTCGTTCATCTATGCTTGGTTCGTCTTCGTGGCTTCATCTTCTTCATGGAATCGTTCTTCTTCCTAGCGGGATTTCAGGCAAGATGACCGCTACCCTGGATCTCACTACTATCATTTCTATGCTAGTTGCTTTGTTCTATCGCTATGCTGCGTTACCTATCTTTTGCTCCTCAAGCCTCTCAAATTGTCATGAACCTCTAACCTTTGACACCCTTCCTAGCAAACCATTGCTTGGCTATGTTACCGCTTTTCTTAGCCCCTCTTATAGCGTTGTTAGTTGCAGGTGAAGTTGAAGATTGCTCCATGGTGGATAGGATTATGTTGGGATATCACAATATCTCTTATATTATTAATGCATCTATATACTTGGTAAAGGGTGGAAGGCTCGGCCTTATGCCTGGTGTTTTGTTCCACTCTTGCCGCCCTAGTTTCCGTCATACCGATGTTATGTTCCCGGATTTTGCGTTCCTAACGCGGTTGGGTGATTTATGGGACCCCCTTGATAGTTCGCTTTGAATAAAACTCCTCCAGCAAGGCCCAACCTTGGTTTTACAATTTGCCTCACCACCACCTACATTTCCTTTGGGAGTAATTAACCCAAGGGTCATCTTTATTTTAGCCCCCCCCCCCGGGCCAGTGCTTGTCTAAGTGTTGGTTCGAACCGACCAGCCTGCGGGGCCCCCTCGGGGAAACTCGAGGTCTGGTTTTACTCGTAGCTTGACTTATCCGGTGTCGCCCTGAGAACGAGATATGTGCAGCTCCTATCAGGATTGTCGGCGCATCGGGCGGCTTTGCTGGTCTTGTTTTACCATTGTCGAAATGTCTTGTAAATCGGGATTCCGAGTCTGATCGGGTGTTCCTGGGAGAAGGTATATCCTTCGTTGATCGCGAGAGCTTATCATGGGCTAAGTTGGGACACCCCTGCAGGGTTTAAACTTTCGAAAGCCGTGCCCGCGGTTATGGGCAGACGGGAATTTGTTAATGTCCGGTTGTAGATAACTTGACACTAGACCCGAATTAAAACGCATCAACTGTGTGTGTAGCCGTGATGGTCTCTTTTCGGCGGAGTCCAGGAAATGAACACGGTTTTGGGTTATGTTTGACGTAAGTAGGAGTTCAGGATCACTTCTTGATCATTGCTAGCTTCACGACTGTTCCTTTGCTTCTCTTCTCGCTCTTATTTGCGTATGTTAGCCACCATATCATGCTTAGTCGCTGCTGCAACCTCACCACTTTACCCCTTCCTTTCCCATTAAGCTTTGCTAGTCTTGATACCCATGGTAATGGGATTGCTGAGTCCTTGTGGCTCACAGATTACTACAACAACAGTTGCATGTACAGGTTATGCGATGGTCATGACGCGAGAGCGATGCTTGCTTGCTTGAGTTCTTCTTTTGCTTCTTCTTTGATCAGGGGATAGGTTCCAGGTCGGCAGCCTGGGCTAGCAGGGTGGATGTCGTTTGAGTTTCTGTTTGTGTTTCATCCGTAGTCGGATGATGCTCTTATGTATTGTGATGTTGTATTCGTGTGGCGTTGTATGCCTCTTGTATGTATCCACATCTATTATGTAACGTTGATGTAATGATATCCACTTTGCAAAAGCGTTTCAGTATGCCTAAGAAGCCTGCGCATAAGTCAAGTGCTTCTCCCTCAATGCCCTCACGGCCAAGTTCCTCAACAATGCCCTCAAGGCCAGATTCTTCAAAGCCCTCACGGCCAATTCCTCAAACTGCTCCTCCTCCTTCAAAGTCCTCAGTTCCTTCGACAAAGTCTTCAGCTGCTCCGATCAAATCCTCTGCACCTGTGCATCTCGCCACGTGCCAAAGGACTACAGGCATCTCAATTGCCTCAGGAGCATCTGCAACTTCCTCAGCTGGCCCCTCTCTGCTGAAGAAAAAGGCCACTGCTGGATGAGGCCTTCGACCAAGTACTCACAAGAAGCAGGTTGCCTTCCAAGTGCCCTCTGATGACAATGAGGCTGATGATGAAGAACTTGTCAAAATCATCAGAGACAGGCAGGCCAGGGCCGCTAGAGCCAAAGGAAGCAATGTGCCACTGCTATTGGATCCAAAGTTGATCCTCGACTTCATTGACCTATGGCACAAGGACCCTAACACGCCCTTGCCAGAGATGAACCTCACTCCTGGTCAAAGTTATGTTCTGACTGCCTTCATTGAGGAAGAAAAGTGGAAATTTGAAGAAGGCAGAAGACTGAAGAAAGCGCAGTACAAGAAGCAGCGCTACCTCAAGGACAATGTCCTCACTCTCACCCATGATCAACTCATTGCCTTGCAAGCTGAAATCAAGCAACTGAGTGATGAATTCAATCGCTACTATGCTAATTGGAAGGGCGCCAAGGTCTGGTTCGTCAATCTGAGGAAGAAATTGACTTCAAGTGCTGCTGCTCCTATGCACATTGAAGTTACACCGGCTGAAGCATCTGCTCGGCCCACTGAAGAACATGCCAGCATCGCTGATGACAATCAGGCTGCTGAAGAAAATGAAAGCACCAGGGCTGATGACTCCATTCCAGCCGCTGAAGAAATTGCCAGGGCACCCACTAGTGGTGCGCCTGAAGAAAATGAAGAAGCCAGGGCAACTGCATCAATTGTGCCTGAAGAAACTAAACCAAAGTCCTCTGCACCTACTGCGCCTACACCAACTCTGATCCTTCCATCTGCATCAGATGCGAAAAGACCAAGGCTGCAGAGCGTGCAGCTATGAAGAAAAGGAAGGCATCAACTTCATCCGATTCTTCAGCTCCGAAGAAGATGAAGCCTCTGACTAGCTCAATTGACAACCCAATTGATGTCGTCCCTGTCTCATTCATGCCATCAAAGGACCTTGTTCCTTTTGGTGAAGATTATGTGATTCCTAGTGAATCTGATGAAGAGAATCCTTCTACTGCTTCATCAGAGCAGTTGGATGAAGAAATTGAAGTGGATGCAATCCCTTCAACCCCAGTCATCTCCTCGTCTATGCCTCAGTTCACTGCTGAAGAGGCCGGCGATGAAGAAATGGAAGATGAGGATGTGGACATTGGCTGTACCACACCTATGCTAAATGATGACTTTTGGGAAAGTCAGCACCCCAACTCTCCAATGTTCACTCCACTCCAAGCAATTCCTCAGTCCCTAGTTGCTACTGAAGTACAAATGGGATCTAAAGAACCACATGCAACCCCGTCTGCCCATGAAGAAATTCCAGCCACTAGTGTTGAAGAAATTGTAAATGAAGAATTGAAGACCCAGGCTGCAGCTGAAGAAGAGCCTGAAATTCCTCAGTCTGCGGATCCTGAGATTGTGATTCCTGAGGTGGTGATGCAATTGACTGACACTCCTCAGCCCAAGCCAAAGGATCCATTCTCAAAGAAGCAAAAATTCAAGGCTGATGATTTCTTCGGCGAGCATGTGTTCTTCACTGACTTCAACCCTTATGACAATGCTTGTCTTAGAAGGAAGCATTTCTGGACTGCCAGCCAGACCAACTTCTATTCTTCATTGCTGTTCAATAAGGACAAAGTCTTCGACCACAAGCATATTCCTCATGTGGACATGGAATCAATGCCTTGCTTCTCTCAAGTCCTCAGAATGCTTCATGATGCAGGCTTGCTCAACTTCTGCTCAGACATAGTTGACTGGAATGAAGAGCTCATTCTTCAGTTCTATGCAACACTGCATATCACAGGTGATGCTGATGACATCAACTCTTGGATGTTGGACTGGATGACCGAAAACACTCACTACAAGGCACCGGCCTCTGAATTGCTTTGTGCCCTGCCAATAAGTCCTCCACCTAATGGTGCTCGTTGTCTGTACGATGAGCCTGAACTCACTACTCATTACATGTAAGTGCTCATGAAGCCTCTGAAGCCTGGTCAAGTCCCAAGGACCAAATTCCTCGTGAAGGAATTGATGTATGTGCCAAGAACCATCTATCGCATTCTGACAAAGACTATGAGTCCTATCAAAGGCCATAACTCATCTGATGAGGAAATTATTGGGATGATGAAGAATATGCTATTCAATATCATGCATGGCATCCCTATCAATTATCATGATTTCTTCATGAGAACTCTGGCGAATGTTGCACTTTCATCGTTTGAGCTAAAGCCTTATGCTCCTTGGATTATGAGATTCCTTAGAACAAGGTCTTCACTCAACTACAAAGCTGACTTTCATAATCACCTCAGCTACTTGCCCCCGATTGAAGTCCTCAAGCGGACACATTCCTCAGCTGATGAGAAGGGCAAGGCACCAGCTGTTTTCGATGAAGGCATTCGTCCATTGGATGGTCAGTTCCGCAAAGCTGCATCTTATTCCCCCAATGATGACTCTGCCACTCATGATTCTGCTGCCAATGCATCCAAGCCAAATCCTCAAGCCACTGCTCCTCGTGTGATGACTGACCGAGAGCTGCTTCTAAGTCTTCACCAGAAGGTGGATCGAAACCACAACTGGGTTAAGCGTCAGTTTGGCTCTATTCTTCCCAACATGACTTCTACCCATAATGCAGTGAAGAAAAACCATTACTACCTCCATGAAGTTTTTGATCGCACCTGGGCTATTCTGTCACATCTCTATGGTGAAGAAGATCTGAAGCAAATGGGCTTCAAGGAAGATTTTGACTGGTCTTCTCCTGCACCGAAGAAATTCAAGAAGGTCAAGGTTCCTTCCTTGGTCGCCAGTTCATATTCTTCATCGCGCGACACGGACGAGTTCGAAGACATGGACGACACTGCGGCAAGCCCTACAATGACTCAAGACCCCAACAACGCTGGCGCTCCTCCATCATCATGATATTCTTCAGGGGCGTTAGTCCTCATTTTTCAACCCTTTTGGTCATTCGATGACAAAGGGGGAGAAATTTGAGTTAGTCTTCAACCGGGTCTATCTTATATGGGCGGTTTTTTCTAAGTTACAACTCTCGTTCTTTTGATGACTATGCTGGATCGAGTTGTAATCTTAAACTCTATGGTGGCCTGATACTTTTGCTGAGTTCTTCTGCATGCTTACTCCTCATTAATGTTAATGCACGCCTGCTGAATTACATCAGTCATCATATTTCATCATGCATTTCAAATTCTTCATATTATATGTCAAATGCGTGCATGAATTACAAGATATAGGGGGAGATCTCCATGATTATACTCATCAAGTGTGCATTGCTTCAAAAGAAAATTCCTCACTATGCACATCTTCAGGGGGAGTTCTTCTATATCTTGCAATCAAATTCCTCAACATCAGTACTTACACTTCATATATTTTTCCCCATTGAAAACTCAACCTATATTGTCATCAATCACCAAAAAGGGGGGGATTGTAAGTGCATCTAGTGCCCCTTAGTGATTTTGGTGTACTGAAGACTTATAGGTTAAGGGACTGATGCGTTTGTGAGTGTACACAGGTCTATAAGTCCATGAGGAGTTTGATAATTATAGAGAAAGTCGACCCCTAAAAATGAAGTTCTTCAACTGAAGACTTTGGATTTCTCAAGACTTTCTGAAGACTTTGAAAGTGAAGAAATTGGTGTGACCTTGAACATTTGGTAATCATTCAAGGAACATGAAGTGTGAAGATTTTTATTTTTATAGTTTCATTTTCTCTTTCTTGAGTCATAGTGATGCGGAGCATCCCACGTTCATCCCCATGTACACTCCGACTACTCCCCAAACCCCAAGTGGACTTATGACGAGACCTCAACTATACGCCATTGGACACAAGGTGAACTCGCTCCTCTCCGAAACTTCACTTTCTACATGTGAGACATGGCTACTACCTCCAACGCGTGTTCTATGCATGATCAGGTACTTGGAGGAAAGCCACGAAGCCACCACATCCAATGGAAGAGCTAGCGAGGACGCCAAGTACAAGGACCAAGATAAGAAGTTGCCCAAAGCTATAGCCACCGGACGACCGGCCCAGCCCGGACGTCCGGCCCCTGAAGACCCGAGCCGAATCTGCGGAAGACCGGAGCCAACGGATGACCGGCGACCGGACGACCGGAATCCATCGGACGTCCGGTGCCCCTCGACCCAAGCCAAATCAACGGAAGTCCGAAGAACCCCAGACGTCCGGACCCCCGCGAGCTTCCGGACGACCGACGCCTTACGGACGTCCGGACCCTGTCTGTGCACAGTGTATTGGGCTGAGCCCATGTACCCCTTCGCCCTCACTTACCCCTTCGTGGCTCTAGACTATAAATAGGCCTCTCCCACCTCCTATATAGGGTTAGCGTTGTGATAGCTTATCTTGAGATAGAGCATAGCTCATCCGTACCGGATCTACTCCACGTGAGGGACCGTGCCTCTCCGGAGAAGATCCATTCGGATTCAAGGCCTCCATCCGGAGAAGACAATCAAGACCTCCTCACGGAGAAGAACGGTTACACTTGTATCTTCCCTTTGTTGATTTTGAACTTTGTGCTACCTTATGTGTTCGGTGTTCTAGCCCTTGTGTGATCAATTACTTGTCGGTTGAGTGATTCTCTCGTTTCTGCCCGTATTTTCCCTTGTGTTCTTCCGCGCGTTCTTCGTGTTTTCCTGTAGGATCCACTCCAAACGTGAAAGATCGGCCCCATAGGGATCCGCCCTACATCATCTTGGTATCATGAGCCACGTTGATCATGTTTTTGGAGCCCCTGCCCTTTGTTTTCTAGCTTGATTTTGTTGATTTCGTCCTAAATCCGAAAATCCCCACAAAAAATAGCCCCTAATTTTTTTTGTGATTTGTTGATTTGATGATGTTTTGTTGATTTTGATCTATGCGTTTGATTGGTTTCAAGTGGATCTAACATTTTCCCAAGTTTCCCCACTTTCCATCCACGAAATTCATCAATTTTGACCTCAAAATCTTCATTTTCCGCTCAAAATCGCGTCCCGGATCTCGGATTTCGCATTGACCCCGACCCACCGAACGACTGGCGTTTTACGGACGTCCGGAGCCCCAGGAACGACCGGACGTCCGACCTTTCCCGGACGATCGGAACCCCTAACCCGAACCAAATTTACGGATTTCCGAGACCACCGAACGTCCGGCGACCGGACATCCGTCCATTTACGGACGTCCGTAACCTGTAGTTTCACACTTCGGCTGATTTTTGTTTTGTCCATAACTAATTCATCCGAACTCTGATTTTGACGTTCTTTAGCTCGTTTTGAAGCTCTTGACATCCCCCATCACACAAAAATACTACCAAAACCATTTGACTCCATCAAATTTTCGAAAATTTGGCAATTTTTCCTAGGCCCTCCACCACCGACTTCCGCAACCTAACCCATATTGCTTGCCATAGCATTAGTGGTTGCTTGAGTAGTGATTTGAGTCTCCTAAGGTGTTTCGACTACTTAGGGACGGTTTCTTATTCATCAACCACCACCACCATTTTCGCATAACCTTGCCCACCATACACTTCCGACAACCCCAACTTAAGCCAATTTTGTTTGAGTTGTGGCTTGTGTCTCCTAAGGTGTTTCGGCTCCTTAGGGACGGCAACATCAACTCGGAGACGTGTATAGCCATCATTCCACTTCCGCATTGCCAAGTGAAACCACCACCGTTTTCCGCTACCACCATTTGACATTTGTCATTTGAGATTTTGAGTTCGCGGTTTTTCTGTTTCCTAAGGTGTTTCGGCTACTTAGGGACGAGTCTCCATCATCTTGGTATCTACATCAAGAACACCGCCACTCACCATCACAAAGGACGGTAACCTCGACAACACCATTGTATATTCCCCTTGCAAATTGCATTGATAACCCCTAGCCCATTTTGCGTTACTTGCCTATCGAGACTAGCCATTTGAGTATTGCCGGCAACGTTACTTGTGCACATTAGTGATCATACTTCCCATAGCATACGTACCATATCATTGTGGTGCATATCTTGATATCATACCTTGTGTCACAAGTTTGTTCCCGCATATACACAATTGCTATCTTGGTTTGTGCATTGTGCAAAAGTGGCCATAGAAAAAAGAAATAAAGCTTTTAAGCAAAAGAGAGAGAGAGCAAAGAGCTTGTAAGCAAGTGACATAGCATCAGACCACATTGCATATAAGATTGTCATATCCGATCATCTTGGATCATCTTGTGAGAAACACCGGGAACTATACATACATAGCATACTTGGAATAGAAAGTTTATCCATTTTGCATCTTATAGGTTGTGCACAAGTGTCGTATCTGCCTATTGAGCAATCGTGCTAGCGTCTCTCTTGAGTTGTGCAACACGAGCGTTTTCCGTGGATTCCACATTTTGTGCTCATTCCTTGGTTGCACGACCCCATTTATCTATCCGTGTGTGTGTGTGTTTCCGTGTGCCATTCTTTGCTATTGGTCCATTTGTTTCACTTGCGAATTTGTGAATCTGTTTCAACATTATTGACTCTTGCTAACATTTTGCATTAAATTTTTGTGCCACTATCCTCACCGAGCTCCACCATAAGCTTTACTTGTGTAGGTGTGAGAAACGACAAGGATTGGTACCAATAGTGCTATTTCATTGTCCGCATTTGAGTGAACTTGATTCATTGTCAACATCGGTCAAGGTACATTGGTATAAGTTCTTCTCTTTCTCCCACCCATATTTGCTCGAGTCTTGTGATGGATAGGCAAGGCATTTCATCTCCTGTCTACGACAACAACGACGGCGTGAACAACTACATTAACAAAGCATCCATCTTTGATCTACAATGACAAATGCAAGGTGCACAATCAAGATTGCGAGAGCGCATCGAGAACATCTCCATCGACATTCGTCACTCCGAAGCAAGGAAAAGGGACTACATCGACAAGAAGCTTTCCGCACATAAAGAGGAGCAAGATGCAAGGATGGAGGAGATTAGAGCCTTGTTCAAGTCTTCTTCCCCTTCGTCATCTTCAAGGCGGCGACATTCAAGCCACAAGTCTTCGGAGTGCGAACACGATGCAAGCGCAATTCGTCCACGCCCACATCTTCATGATGACCACCGTCACAATCGTGATCAACATGGTCATGAAGGGCACGTCACCTCCAAGCAACATGTGCACGACGACGACGACGACGACGACCACCTACGAGCTCAACCACGACAACGACATCATCATCATGAAGATGCTCCACAAGCGCAAATGCACAAGTCCTAACAAGCCGTACTTCACGCCAAGACCAAGCTTCATGAGCAAAAGAGAAGACCGCGAGACGGCACCAACGAGACGGTGCTACGGCTACAACAACCACTTTGGCATCTTCGCCAAGTGCTATCAAGGCATCTTAGCCTTTGGACATACGGCATCTTCGCCTACTTCCCACGTGTACGCCTACATCGACTTCATCAAGTCCAAGGCGACTACCTATGAGCGAGGGTGACACTTCCATCTTAGGAAGCCCCTCAAGGAAGATGGCCGAGCATGGGAAACTCCCTTCGGTCATGGAGACGAGCTACGAGGTGCCACATCATATGGGCCTCCCACACCAAGACGGTGACAAGATGGTCGAGCAAGGGCCATACCCTTCGACTACGGCGACGAGCGCGAACCTCTTCTCCAACATGAAGACGGCGCCCACATTGGACTCATACTTCGAGTCAAGCTACACTACCACGCATGGAGACATTTGCACCTACATCTCTCCGACACCCACATATTTCGAGATGCCCCAAGTGCCATGTGAGGAGAGCCACTACCCCATGAGTGACATGAGTGACTCCACCATATGTGACACTAAGAGCATTTCCTATGAGAGGATGAGTGTGACCACCACTAGCCCCACACATGAGAGCATGCCACACATCCTATGTGAGGTTGAGCGCCATTTGACTGACTCCACCAACCATATGAGTGAGAGCATCCAAGAGGGAGGGAGTGAGCCACAACACTTAGTGAGTGAGGTAGTTGACACGGCATGTGAGGCCACTATGATTTCTAACAACTTAATCTCTACTCCTAGTGTGTTTTCTTCTTTGGTGATAGGTCTCCTACATGACGACATGCCTATCCTCGACAAGTCCATCCCTCCAATGGTAAAACCGATGGCCATGGTGGACGATGATGCACCCCCCACATGGTTCCATCAAGATGAAGATGACAACGAGTGGATCTTCAACACCTCACCTACAACACATGAGCGATGCTCCAAAGGTAACATAGGTGATGGTGCTTCCCTTGTCTCACTAGTGGACTCTCTTGACAATGATTGCTTGCATGATGTTGTTCCACCTATTCCCATGCTTCATGCTAGTGAGACTTCTTCATGCCTTGACTTACCTATTTATGATGAATATGATGATGAGCATGTTGAGTTGCCTAGTTGTGATGCTATGTTCCGTAGGATATCATGTGAAAATTCTTTTGGTCACATCATGTTTGACAACCCTTTGGACTTGTCATATGCTATGAGTGAGATCTCCCATATTGCATCATTACAATCTCAACATAGTAACTATGAATGCCCCATTAAAATAAATCCCATTTGCACTTGAGGCATAGATGACGAGATGATGGTCATTGGCTTTTGCTTCTCTTGTGATGATATTGCCATGCTTCCTTTACATGATTTGGCAATTCATCTACTATGTCATGCCATGATCACATTGTTCCAAATATGCATTGTTTTGGATGTTGTCAATATTCTCCATGTGATGTTTCCATTAATGCTCATGAGGACAACCCCATAGTTTCATCATACATGTTTGGAGATTTTGATTCATCCCATCCTTTGCATGATTTCCATGATTGTTTGCACCATATGCATTCCATGAATAACAATGCTCTAGATATTTCTCATGATGCATTACATCCTTTGAGTCTCCATTATGCCATACATAATAACAAACCTATCATGATGGATGACATGTTTTTATATCACACATCTCATTTATTTGAGCATTGGATTTTTTGTGCTAACCAACACATGCCCGTGCGCATCATGATGGCTGATGTGTACATATACCACGCACACACAATTTTTCCTTTGCCTTTGTTTTGTGTGGGTACTTATGAACACTCGTCAACCTCACAATCCCATGAGTTGACGAAACGAGCTCTTGAGAGCAACGACGGCTTGGGATCCCGTGGACTATCCTTACCACTGTTCCCTTCGCGCAAGGGCTACGCGCATCTCTTCTACTTGGCTCTCACACGGCTATGGGCTATTTACCACTTGTCACCTTATGCCCATACTATTGTGTTCACTTTGCATGTTATGCTTGCTCCTATGCTTTTGCCATGCAATTGTGACCCTTGCTTGCATCTACCCATGATTGACCCTATGTGTATTTGCATGCTTGGTGGAGATCCTTGTTGCTATTTCCATGTTTATCATGTGCTCCATGCTATCGACGCTTGTTGTGTTGGGAGAGTCATGATGTCCCATTGCTATTTACATATGGTTTCTCACCAATACATTGATGATATTTTTCTCATATCTTGCTTTCATGCTTGTGATATATCATGTGTGTTATTCATGCCCACTATTCGCACACATGACATGCTTGCCATGATTCCTTCTAGTATGTTGCATCTTTGCACTACTAGCATGCTTGACTTGATCGCTATGATTGCTTGCTATGTTGCATCACCCATGTTCCACTATTACTTGCTTTCTTGGGTTGATGACATAGATGTTGATGCCTCTCACTTGATTTGTCATGATCATTGCCTCTTGTCTCCATTAGTTGCATCTCTCATATCACCTTGTATTGAGTGCCAACTTGCTATGCTTATTGGTCTTGGAGACTTGGACACTTTACTTGTGATGCATGCTTGTTTGATTGAGCCTATTGTATTTGGTTGTTATCGCATCATATGCCTCCATACTATGAAATGCTCCCTTGTCCTTTCTTATGATGAGCATGATGTATACACTTGTTGGGTATCTTACCACACGAATGATAGGTTTTGCACTTCCGCTAACCTCATTTGTTTTTCCGAGTGTTTGTCATGTTCTTTCATTTTGAAGGATTCACAAGGCGGTACCATGACGAGACAACTTGGTCATGTGAAGGCGTACACGATGCACGACACCAACATTTCCGACATTCTCATTAAGGTGAACTCTTTCCCTTTGAGTCATCCTCAAGTACGCATACTGGATGGGTCACTCTTTCATTGTTGTTTCCTTCTTGTTCTCTACATGATACATCTCGCGAACGGAGGAGCGACATTGGCGATTGGCTCTATGGACCTTCACATTGAGGAGCGCTCTCACTTCTTGGATGCACCTTCGGAACTTCACTCATGCCACGAGATCGAGCTTGGGTACATCAACACTCCTTTGACTTTTTGTACCACCACCTCCATATTTGTTAATTGCGCTTCCTCATGTCATGCTCGATGGACATATCATACTAACCACAAGTTTGCACGTTATGCATGGATTAACTCACATTATGCTTGTCTTGTTGCATCTATTTCCATGTCATCCATGATATATGAGCTTGTGCATTTCCTTAGCAAATTTGTTGCATATTCATACATCATGATCATATTGTCCTCCATCAATTGCATGATAACATACACATGTTGAGCATCCATTGCCATATTCATGCTATTGATAAACCGTCTCACTATGACATCATTTTGCACCATGGTTGCATTGATCATATTTACAACACATTCGTGTGCACAAGGATTGCATTTCCTTCTGTGAATGCTTTGCATCTCATTCTAGATCATCTTGATAAATGCCTATGGGTTTATCGGAGGCTCCTGGTACTTTCGTGCGTCTTATGCATTATGTGCTTTGACCTTACATTGTAGTCTTTGTTGTGGTCTACTTTGATGACATTCTTATTTTTAGCAAATCCATGAAAGAGCATATTAATCATGTTAGGGCTGTTTTGCAAACCCTTCACAAGGAACGTCTTTATGCAAACTTAAAAAAATGCACGTTTAGTGTTGACAAAGTGGTTTTCTTGGGTTTTGTTGTCTCTTCCAAGGGTGTCCATGTTGATGAATCCAAGATTGAGGCAATTAAAACTTGGCCCCAACCCACCAATTTGCAACAAGTGCGTAGTTTTCTTGGTCTTGCAGGATTTTATCGTTGCTTTGTGAAAGACTTTAGCACTATTGCCACTCCTTTACATGCTTTGAGTAAGAAGAATTCTCCTTTTGTTTGGGGATCTTTGCAATCTACCGCTTTTGATAAGCTCAAATCTTTGCTTACTCATGCTCCAATTCTTGCTTTGCCCAACTTTGACAAAACTTTTGAGGTTCATTGCGATGCTAGTGGTACCAGAATTGGCAGAGTTTTAATGCAAGAAAAATGAGCAATTGCTTATTTTAGTGAAAAACTCTCTGGTGCTCAACTTAACTATCCCATCTATGACAAAGAATTGTATGCTTTAGTGCGTGTGCTCCATGTTTGGGAACATTACCTTAGACCTCATGAGTTTGTCATCCATACCGATCATGAAAAGCTTAAGTACTTAAAAGGTCAAACTAAGTTGAACAAGCGTCATGCCAAATGTAGTGAATTTATTGAATCTTTCCCCTATGTCATCAAGTACATTAAGGGTAAGGAAAATGTAGTTGCGGATGCACTTTCACGCATATGCGCGCTTGTCACTAAAGTTGAATTGAATGGCATTGGCTTTGAGCACATCAAAGAGTTGTATGCTAATGATCCATCTTTTGCTACCCCTTATGCTAAGTGTTTGATGCATACTTCTTGGGAATAATATTACATCAAGGATGGTTATCTTATGAGAGCTAACAAATTGTGCATTCCCGAGTCTTCTCTTCATTTTATCCTTTTGCAAGAGGATCATGGAGGCAGACTCATGGGACATTTTGGACGCGACAAGACATTCACCACGCTCTCCAAGAACTACTTTTGGCCCAAGATGTTCCGTGACGTATCACGTTTCACCAACCGATGCTCTACATGTCGCAAAGCTAAGTCTAAAGCTCAATCCCATGGTCTTTACATGCCTCTTCCTATTCCTTATCAACCTTGGGAAGACATTAGCATGGATTTTGTACTTGGTTTGACGAGAACTAGAAATGGGAAGGATTCCGTCTTTGTTGTTGTGGACCGATTTTCTAAAATGGCACATTTCATTCCTTGCCACAAGATAGATGATGCTTCACACATTGCAAATCTCTTTTGTAGGGAAATCTTGCACCTCCACGGAGTACCAAAGACAATCTTCTCCGACCGCGACGTCAAGTTCTTGAGTTACTTTTGGAAGACGCTACGCGCCAAGCTCGGAATCGATCTCTTGTTCTCATCTGCATACCATCCTCAAACCGACGGCCAAACAGAGGTGACGAACCGGACGCTCTCCACTATACTTCGTGTGTTGATCAAGAAGAACATCAAGGAGTGGGAGGAATGTCAACCCATCGCCGAGTACGCCTACAACCGTGCAAGACACTCTACGACCGACAAGTCCCCCTTCGAGGTCGTCTACGACTTCAACCCATTATCCCCATTGGACATTCTACCTCTTCCTCTACAAGAGCGCACCAACCTCGACGCAAGTGCCCGTGCAAGCTACATCAAGAAGATGCACGAAGATACAAGGCACACCATCGAGCGCCAAGTACAACGCCTCACGTCCAAGCTCAACGTCAACAAGCAACCCATGATATTCAACATCGGAGATCTCGTGTGGCTACACCTTCGCAAGGACCGCTTCCCCAATGAACGCAAGTCTAAACTTCTCGCTCGAGACGATGGACCCTTCAAGGTGCTAGCACGCTACAACAACAACGCTTACAAGATCGACCTCCCACGCGACAAGTACAACGTGAGCGACATCTTCAACGTCTCCGATCTCTCCCCGCACCATGGTGATGAGGATTTCGATCCGAGGTCGGATCTTTCACAAGGGGGGAGATGATGCGGAGCATCCTTCGGTCATCCCCATGGACCTTCCATCAACTATCCAAGCTTAAAGTGGACCCATGACAAGAGCAAGAGCTTGTGCTATTCAATCCGAGGTGACTTCACTGCTACTTGAGTTCCCCTCTTCTTCCAGTGAGACATGGCTACTGCCTAAGTCCGAGATGCTATGCGTGATCAGGTACAACGCTCAAGTCACGGAGCCAGGAACTGAAGAAGAAGCGACAGGCGTCAACTCCCTGGACAGCCCGGAACTTCCGGCCAGAGCCCGAAACTTCTGGCCAGAGCTCGGAACGTCCGGCCCACCCGGAGCTTCCGGCCTCCTTCGACATCAACCAACCCGGGCGTGTCAACTCTCTGGTTAGCCCGGAACCTGGCCCAGACCTTCCGGCCTGCCCGGACCCTCCGGGCCCCGGACACCAGCCCAACTCCACCCGTGCCAACTCTCAGCTTAGGCCGGACCTTGCCCGGAACCTCCGACGCCCGGAACTTCCGGCCCTGCCTGCGCGCAGCCACTTGGGCCGAGGCCCGTGTACCCTTTCGCCCCGAAAACTATAAATACTCTTCTCCTACCTACGTTTTAGGGTTAGCGTTGTGATAGCTCATCTTGAGATAGAGCATAGCTCATCCGTACCGGATCTACTCCACGTGAGGGATCGTGCCTCCTCAGAGAAGATCCATTCGGATTCAAGGCCTCCATCCGAAGAAGACAATCAAGGCCTCCTCACGGAGAAGAATGGTTACCCTTGTATCTTCCTTTGTTGATTTTGAATCTCGTGCTACCTTATGTGTTCGGTGATCTAGCCCTTGTGTGATCAATTACTTGTCGGTTGAGTGATTCTCTCATTTCTCCCCATGTTTTCCCTTGTGTTCTTCCGCGTGTTCTTCGTGTTTCTCCATAGGATCCCCTCCATACGTGAAAGATCAACCCCTTAGGGTTCCGCCCTACATCACTTTGACTGAACACTTTCTCAATTTCCTCAGTTCAATTTCTTCAGTCTGTCCGTCTTCTTTCTGTCTTATCCTGTGTTTACGCTTTCTGTACTCTGTGCTTGCCTTCATTCCATCATGATGACCATGCTTGTGTTCTGTTATTTCTACATTTGAGTACTTATTCCGCTGCTAGTAGTTCTTCATTTAGGAATTTCCTCACCAGCAAATTCCTCAGTGAAGGATTCATAAAAATTGCCTATTCACCCCCCCCCCTCTAGTCGATATAACGCACTTTCAATCACAAGCTTGTATAAAGCTTATTTTCTTCACACTAATAGATCACATATATTTAGAGAGCAATTTTTATTGCTTGCACCAATGACAACTTACTTGAAGGATCTTACTCAATCCATAGGTAGATATGGTGGACTCTCATGGCAAAACTGGGTTAGGGATGTTTGGAAGCACAAGTACTATCTCTACTTGGTGCAAAGAATTTCGCTAGCATGAGGAGGAAAGGCAAGCGCAACATGTTGGATGATCCATGACAATATAACTTTTTAGATATAAAAAACATAACTCATTACGTTGTCTTCCTTGTCCAACATCAACTTTTTAGCATACCATATTTTAATGAGTGCTCACAATCATAAAAGTGTCCAAGATAGTATATTTATATGTGAAGACCTCTCTTTCTTTATTACTTCCTATTAATTGCAACGATGACCAAAACTATGTTTGTTAACTCTCAACAACTTTTATTCATCATACTCTTTATATGTGAAGTCATTAATCTTCATAAGATCAGTATGATCTCTTTATTTCTTTCTATGTTTCTTTTATTCCCTCAAGATCATAGCAAGATAGCAAGGCCCTCAACTCAAAACTAATCTTTATTATATATAGCTCACAGACTCGATTACATAGATAGGGATCAACACGAAACACTAAGCTAGATCATACTAAAAATTTATTCTACTAGATCAAGATATAACCAAAAGGATCAAACTAAGAAAAACGGTAAAGATAGAAATGTGATGGTGATATGATACTGGGGCACCTCCCCCAAGCTTGGCAGTTGCCAAGGGGAGTGCCCATACCCATGTTTTTATGCCTCTTTCTTTGAAGGTGGTGATGTGATAATCTTGGCGATGATGCCCCTTAGGATACGGTTCTCTTCTTGAGCTTATTGACTTGCTGCTTAAGATCCATTATTTCCTTATGGAGTTTACTCGTGACGGCTAAAGCTCCTTTCACCCATGGATGTTGCATAGCTGCGGGAGAACAAGTAACACTCTTTTTCATATTTTCATAAGAAAGTAATCTATCATTAGGAGGGATGACCGAATTTGGAATTGCTGAGCTCTAAAGTTCCTCCATCATGAATCTGGCTTGGAGAGGAGAGGTAACTTCTTGATCCTCCTCCATGGCATCTATCCTTTTAAATCCGGCCTCCATCTCTTCCTCCGTTGATGGCCCAAAGTGGTCAGCATCGCTATTTTCTCTTGGCCCCGGTGTCGGATGAGATACCCGACTCTCCCCGACTGACTCTTGAGAAGACATCATGCTCTAAATCTGCTGCAGAAACAGCTCAAAACAAAAACAAAGGATTTCGTTGTGGTACGGTGGTCAAAACCTTCGGGAGATTATATAATGAATTTTTACCGACCAAAAGAAGTATCGTGCAAGAAAACGGAGTCCGGAGGGCACACGGGGTGTCCACACGGTAGAGGGCGCGCCCTCCACCCTCGTGGATGCCCCGTGTCTCCTTCGGACTGCATCTTATTTTCCTAACTTTTTAAATATTCCAAACGGAGAAAAAATGCTATTAGAACTGTTTTGGAGTCGGTTAACTTACCGTACCACATACCTATTCCTTTTCGGAGTCTGAAACATTCTGGAAAGTGTCCCTTATGTACTCCTCTGGGGTTACGATGTCAATAATATTGGTTTCAACGTTTATGGGATTACCTGAGATATAATGTTTGATTCTTTGACCGTTCACCACCTTCAGATTTGTGCCTTCGGCATTGTTGATTTTGATGGCACCGGAATGATAGACCTCCTCGATAAGGTAAGGACCTTCCCATTTAGAGAGAAGTTTTCCTGCAAAAAATCTTAAATGAGAGTTGTGTAGCAAAACATAATCACCTACATTAAACTCACGCTTTTGTATCCTTTTGTCATGCCATCTTTTAACTTTTTGTTTAAACAATTTGGCATTCTCGGCCTGGGTTCTCCATTCATCAAGTGAACTAATGTTAAATAACCTCTTCTCACCGGCCAGTTTGAAATCATAATTGAGCTCTTTAATGGCCCAATATGCATTATGTTCTAGTTCGAGAGGTAAGTGACATGCTTTTCCATAAACCATTTTATACAGAGACATACCCAGAGGATTTTTATGTGCAGTTCTATAGGCCCATAATGCATCATCAAGTTTCTTAGACCAATTCTTTCTAGATCTATTAACAGTCTTTTGCAAGATCAATTTAATCTATCTATTACTCAATTCTACTTGACCACTAGATTGAAGGTGGTATGGAGATGCAATTCTATGATTAGCGTCATACTTAGCAAGCATTTTACGAAAAGCACCATGAATAAAATGTGAACCACCATCAGTCATCAAATATCTAGGGACTCCAAACCTCGGAAAAATAACTTATTTAAGCATCTTAATAGAAGTGTTATGATCAACACTACTAGTTGGAGTAGCTTCTACCCACTTAGTAACGTAATCAACAGCAACTAAAATATGTGTATACGCATTAGAGGAAGGAAAAGGTCCCATATAATCAAAGCCCCAAACATCAAATGGTTCAATAACAAGTGAATAGTTCATAGACATTTCTTGATGTCTGCTAATATTACCAATTATTTGGCATTCATCACAATACAAGACAAACTTACGTGCATCTTTGAAAAGAGTAGGCCAATAAAAACCGGATTGCAATACCTTATGGGTAGTTCTATCTCTAGCGTGGTGTCCTCCGTAATCCTCGGAGTGACACTTGCATAGGATTTGTTCTTGTTCATGCTCAGGTACACACCGTCTAATAACACCACCTACACCTTCTTTATAAAGGTGTGGGTCATCCCGAAAGTAATGTCTTAAATCAAAGAAAAACTTTTTCTTTTGTTGGTATGTGAAACTAGGCGGTATAAATTTGGCAACAATGTAATTAACATAATCAGCATACCATGGAGCAGTACGAGAAGCATTTATGATACCTAATTGTTCATCAGGAAAGCTATCATCAATAGGTAGTGGGTCATCAAGGACATTTTCTAACCTAGACAAGTTGTCTCCAACGGGGTTCTCAGCTCCCTTTCTATCAATAATATGCAAATCAAATTCTTGTAGCAAGAGAACCCATCTAATAAGTCTATGTTTAGCATATTTATTTTCCATAAGATATTTAATAGCAACATGATCACTGTGAATAGTTACTTTGGAATCAACAATATATGGTCTGAACTTATCACAAGCGAACACAACTGCTAAAAATTCATTTTCAGTAGTAGCATAATTTCTCTGGGCACTGTCTAGAGTTTTACTAGCATATTGGATAACATTTAATTTCTTACCAACTCTTTGTCCTAGAACAACACCTACAGCATAATCACTAGCATCACACATAATTTCAAAGGGTAAATTCCAATCAGATGACTGAACAATAGGTGCAGAAATCAAGGCTTTCTTAAGTATTTCAAATGCTTCTACACAATCATCATCAAAGACAAAAGGAACATCTTTTTGTAAGAGATTAGTCAGAGGCCTAGAAATTTTAGAGAAGTCTTTAATGAACCTCCTATAAAAACCGGCATGACCAAGGAAACTTCTTATACCTTTGATGTCCTTAGGACACGACATCTTTTCAATAGCATCAACTTTAGCTTTATCAACTTCAATACCTCTTTCAAAAACTTTATGCCCCAAGACAATACCTTCATTAACCATAAAGTGGCACTTCTCCCAGTTTAAGACAAGATTAGTTTCTTCACATCTCTGCAAAACTCGATCAAGGTTGCTTAAGCAATCCTCAAAAGAGGTCCCATACACGGAGAAATCATCCATGAAAACCTCAACAATCTTTTCACAAAGTCAGAGAATATAGCAGTCATACATCTTTGAAAGGTAGTAGGTGCATTACATAAACCAAAAGGCATACGTCTATAAGCAAAGGTGCCGAAAGGGCAAGTAAAAGTGGTCTTATCCTGATCCTATTTTGACACAGGTATTTGAGAGAAACCATAATAACCATCTAGAAAGCAAAAATGTGTATGTTTGGATAATCTTTCTAGCATTTGATCAATAAAAGGTAGAGGATAATGATCTTTTCTAGTAGCTTTATTTAATTTGCGGAAATCAATTACCATTCTATAACCTGTAACAATTCTTTGTGGGATCAATTCATCCTTATCATTAGGAACAACAGTAATACCTCCCTTCTTAGGGACACAATGAACAGGACTTACACACTGACTATCAGCAACAGGATAAATTATACCTGCCTCTAGAAGCTTTAGTATTTAATTTCTTACCACTTATTTCATCTTAGGATTTAACCGTCGTTGGTGATCAACGACTGGTTTAGCATCTTTCTCCAGTTGTATTTTGTGCTGGCATAGAGTGGGACTAATGCCCTTAAGATCATCAAGAGTATATCCAATAGCAGCATGGTGCTTCTTCGGAGTTGTCAATAATTTCTCTTCTTCATGCTCTGAAAGGTTAGCACTAATAATATGAGGATATATCTTCTTTTCATCAAGATAAGCATATTTAAGACTATTGATTAATTTTTTAATCTCAAACACGGGATCACCCTTGGGTGGAGGAGGATCCCCTAGGATTTCAACAGGCAAGTTGTGTTTCAAAATAGGTCCCTGTTTAAAGAATACATCATCTATTTCCCTTCTTTCATTCATAAACATATCATTTCCATGGTTTAGCAAATATTGTTCTAAAGGATCATTAGGAGGCACGGCAATAGAAGCAAGACCAATAATTTCATCTTTACTAGGCAATTCTTTATCATGGGGTTGTCTATGAAATTTAGAGAAATTAAAATCATGAGACATATCCCCTAACCCAACGTAACAATATCCTTTTCACAGTCTATCCTAGCATCAACAATATTCAAGAAGGGTCTACCAAATATAATGGGACAAAAGTCATTTTGTGGGGAACCAAGAACAAGAAAATTAGTAGGATATTTAATTTTCCCACACAAGACTTCAACATCTCTAACAATCCCAATTGGTGAAATAGTATCTCTATTGGCGAGCTTAATAGTAACATCAATACCTTCTATTTCAGCAGGTGCAATATCATGCATAATTTCTTTGTATAAGGAATGAGGTATTGCACTCGCACTAGCACCATAAGCCATGATAGCAATGATCTCCTATTTTAACAGAAAACGGGCATGCCAACAACAGGTCTATGTTTACCTTTAGTATCGGGTCTAGCAATTTTAGCAGCTTCATGGAATAAATAAATAACATGCCCATCAATATTATCTACTAAGAGATCTTTAACCATAGCAATACTAGGTTGAACTTTAATTTGCTCAGGGTGTGCAGGTGTTCTAGCATTACTTTTACGAACCACAGTTGAAGCTTTAGCATGATCCTTTATTCTAATAGGGAAAGGTGGTTTCTCGATATAAGCAGTAGTAGGAGCAATAAGATCAACATTATAAGTGATAGTCTTTTCTTCAACTTTAATAGGTTCTAATACTTTTACTTCGATGGGAGGATGGTATTTAAACCACTTCTCCTTAGGGAGATCAACATGAGTAGCAAATGATTCACAGAAAGAAGCTACTATCTTAGAGTCAAGTCCATATTTAGTGCTAAATTCATGAAAAGCATCGGTATCCATAAAAGATTTAACACAATCGAACTTAGGTATTATACCCGACTCCTTACCTTTGTGTAGTTCCCATTCTTCAGAGTTGCGTTTAATTCTTTACAATAAATCCCATCTGAATTAAATAGTCTTCATCATGAAAGAACCAGTACAAGAAGTATCGAGCATGGAGCAATTGTTGAGAAAGCCGAGCATAAATTTTTTGAATAATAATTTTTCTTGAGAGCTCATGATTGGGGCATGAATATAACATTGACTTAAGCCTCCCCCAAGCTTGAGCGATACTTTCTCCTTCGTGAGGCCAAAAATTATATATATATAATTACGATCACGATGAACCAGATGCATAGGATAAAACTTCTGATGAATTTCTGATAGAGGCAAAGGTGTCCCGTCTTTCGATGAGATGGTGGCTATCGTTTTGGTGGAAGTCGACTTTGACGATCCGACTACGAACGTGCGAGGACGTCGCGCCTTAGCAATCACTAAACCAACTCCGAGAGGTTATTGACCACACCGGAGCACGATCAACCTGACCACGAGGGTCTATTTCCTGCAAGCAAACAAAGAAC
The DNA here is from genome assembly GCF_018294505.1 of Triticum aestivum. Taxonomy (NCBI): domain Eukaryota; kingdom Viridiplantae; phylum Streptophyta; class Magnoliopsida; order Poales; family Poaceae; genus Triticum; species Triticum aestivum. The sequence continues at coordinate 299,069,860 of NC_057813.1, forward strand.
AAGCAAGAAACTAAGATTGCAATCTGGATATTGCGAATAATAAAGGAAAGCTTTATTAATGAAGGTGGGGTTCTGTGATGCCTTTGTCTGGTCGTTGAACACAAACAAAGTACGCGAAGTTGCAGCTATGGCGAACTTTAATTTAAACAAAACCCAAAGTCTAAACGGTGCCCTAAGGGCTTTATATATGGAGCAAGGGGGGGGGGATTTCGTGGCCCTTGGTGGAGGGGTCCGAAATAAACCCTATCTCTTGTTTCCCCACACATACGGACTCTAAAAATAGCCTATGCTTATGTATTTCGAAATTACATGGGCCTGGCCCAATAATAAGGTGACGCAGCACCTAGAATAGCCTCGGGACGAAATTTATGAAGTGGCATCTTGTATATTTCGTCCAAGGCTTCATGCACCCATGATGGTGGCTTCAAAGTCTTGAAATCATCACTTGTAACTCCGTTCTTGTTCCCCTTGCGCATGCCATCATCTCCATGCTTGTTCTTGCTCCAATGTTCATCCTTCTCCAAGCTAGGCCCTTCATTTGTGAGCAAAACAAATGTATCCAATTTAGGCAGCATCATATTCTCATGAACATTAGAATCATTACCAAGAAACGAAAGTACCTGGTAATTTAATTGGCGTGCGCGAGCTCTAGTAATTGGTCCAGTATGTATAGCAGCAGGGTCTGTGGGTGTAACAATGGTATTGATGTCCTCATCAATTTCCAATTTCAATCGGTTGTAGTTCCATGACCCAATATCATCACATAGCCGAAACCATGTCAATACCTTTCCCTTCAAAGATAAAGGGAAGACCTTCTTCTCGATAACATCCTCGGGCATACCTGCAAGCTTAAATAATCAACAAACTTCATCCACATAGATTAGGTGCATATCGAGATGTGATGTTCCATCTCCTGTATAGGGATTAGCTAGTAGTTTCTCTATCATACCCAAAGGAATTTCAAAGTGAATATTTTCAGTAGGTTTAGTAGGTTGAGGAGCAACTCTTTGCTCTTCTGTTCGGGGTAAAGATACCCCGAACAAGCCCCTCAAAGGATTATTTTCCATAGTAACAAGTGAGAGTAAATTTCAGCACACTAAATAAATATTTCCTTACCAAATTCCACCTACCAAAGGCGCTTCACTCCCCGGCAATGGTGCCAGAAAAGAGTCTTGATCACCCACAAGTATAGGGGATTAGTCTTTTCGATAAGTAAGAGTCTCGAACCCAAAAAGGAGCAGAAGGAAATGACAAGCGGTTTTCAGTAAGGTATTCTCTACAAGCACTGAAATTATCGGTAACAGATAGTTTTGTGATAAGGTAATTCGTAATGGGTAACAAGTAACAAAGTAACTAAGGTGCAGTAAGGTGGCCCAACCCTTTTTGTAGCTAAGGACAAGCCTGCACAAACTCTTATATAAAGCAAAGCGCTCCCAAGGACACATGGGAATTTTTGTCAAGCTAGTTTGCATCATGCTCATATGATTTGCGTTCATTACTTTGATGATTTGATATGTGGCTGGACTGGTGCTTGGGTACTGCCGTTCCTTGGACAAGCATCCCACTTATGATTATCCCCTCTCGCAAGAATCCGCAACTACGAAAGAAGAATTAAGGTAAACCTAACCATAGCATGAAACATATGGATCCCATTCAGCCCCTTATGAAGCAATGCATAAACTAGGGTTTCAGCTTCTGTCACTCTAGCAACCCATCATCTACTTATTACTTCTTTTTTTGCATAGTATTAATCATCTACTTATTACTTCCCAATGCCTTCCCCTAGGCCAAAACAATGGTGAAGTGTCACATAGTCGACGTTCACATAACACCACTAGAGGAGAGACAACATACATCTCATCAAAATATCGAACGAATACCAAATTCACATGACTACTTATAACAAGACTTCTCCCATGTCCTCAGGAACAAACATAACTACTCACAAATAATATTCATGTTCATAATCAGAGGGGTATTAATATGCATAAAGAATCTGAACATATGATCTTCCACCGAATAAACCAACTAGCATCAACTACAAGTAGTAATCAACACTACTAGCAACCCAAAGGTACCAATCTGAGGTTTTGAGACAAAGATCGGATACAAGAGACAAACTAGGGTTTGAGAGGAGATGGTGCTGGTGAAGATGTTGATGGAGATTTACCCCCTCTCGATGAGAGGATCGATGGTGATGATGATGGCGATGATTTCCCCCTCCCGGAGGGATGTTTCCTCGGCAGAACAGCTTCGTCGGAGCTCTAGATTGGTTCCACCAAGGTTGCGCCTCGAGATGATGATGCTTCATCCCGAAAGCTTCCTTATGATTTTTTCCAGGGCAAAAGACACCATATAGCAGAAGATGGGCATCGGGGGCCTGCCTGGTGTCCCACGAGGCAGGGGGCGCTCCCAGGGGTAGGGCGCGCCCTCGCCCCTCGTTGCTGCTGGGTGGCCCCCTCTGGTGCTTTCTTCGCCAAATAATTTTTAATATATTCCAAAACTGACTTTCATGGAGTTTCAGGACTTTTCGAGTTGTGCAGAATAGGTCTCTAATATTTGCTCCTTTTCCAGTCCAGAATTCCAGTTGTCGGCATTCTCCATCTTCATGTAAACCTTGTAAAATAGGAGAGAAAAGGCATAAATATTGTGACATAATGTGTAGTAACAGCCCATAATGCAATAAATATTGATATAAAAGCATGATGCAAAATGGACGTATATAGTGGTTGTGCTTTTTCTCCTAATCTAGAGATGAAGCGCCTTAAGGCCGCGACACACCCTGCTAGTTTTTGGACTTGCTTTAGGTCTGTTGGTATAGCCAATTGTGACAAAGCTCGGACCTTAGCTGGGTTTGCTTCAATTCCTCTATGGGAAACAATGAACCCTAGCTATTTTCCGACTGGAACTCCGAAGACACATTTTTCTGGATTGACTCGTATGTCGTAGGTCCGGAGGTTGTCGAAGGTGAGGCGAAGATCGTCCACCAGTGTTTCGACGTGTTTTGTCTTGATGACCACGTTGTCCACATATGCTTTGACTGTTTTGCCAATTTGTTTTTCCAAGCACGTTTGAATCATATACGTTGTTAAGTGGCCCCAGCATTTTTGAGCCCAAAGGGCATAGTGTTGAAATAGAAAGGGCCATACGGGGTGATGAACGCCATTACAGCCTAATCCGATTCCTTCATTTTAATATAATGGTATCCGGAATAGGCGTCGAGGGAACACAATGAGTCATGTCATGTGGTCGCATCAATGATCTGGTCAATGTGGGGCAATGGGAAAGGATCTTTAGGGCAAGCCTTGTTGAGGTCATTGAAATCGACGCAAAGGTGCCAGGATTTGTCCTTCTTTGGTACCATGACCAAGTTGGCTAACCAATCCGGATGGTTGATTTCCCTAATAAACCTGGCTTCTAGCAGTTTGGCTAGCTCTTCTCCCACGGCTTGACGCTTGGGTTCAGAAAATCACCGCAGTGTTTGCTTAACGGGTTTAAACCCCTTCAGTATATTGAGGCTATGTTCGGCCAACCTATGTGGGATGCCGGGCATGTCCGAAGGGTGCCAGGCAAAAATATCTCAATTTTCACGTAAGAATGTGCATAAAGCGGTGTCCACTGCCGGATCCAGCTGTGCTCTGATAGATGTTGTTTTTGTGGGGTCCGTCGGGATGCACTTGAAATTTAACTATTTCATCTGATGGCTTGAAAGAGGTGGATTTACGTATCTTATCGAGGATCACATCGTCCTTGTCCACCATGGAACGTAGGGTAGTTAGTTCTTCGGCCGCTAGGGATTCGGATAACGCCTCGAGGGCCAAGGACACAATTTTGTTTTCAGCAGGCAGTGCTTTGTCCGGGCCGCTCGAGATTGTGATAATTTTGTTGCGTCTAAGCATTTTAAGCTTCATATACCCGTAATGGGGTATAGCCTGGAAGCGTGAGAAAGCGCCCCATCCGAGGATTGCGGGATACCCGCTGTTGAAGGGGACCACATGAAAGAGCAACTCTTCGGACCTGTAATTTTCGAGCGTGCCGAATTCCATATCCAATTTAATTCTCCCAGAGCATCATGCTTCATGACTGGGAAATGATAAAAACGGAATTTTTGATGTGGATTGCTACCTAGCATATTTCTCAATGTAATTTTCTTTATTGTGGCATGAATGTTCAGATCCAAATGATTCAAAATAAAAGTTCATATTGACATAAGAAATAGTGATACTTCAAGCATACTAACTGAGCAATCATGTCTTCTCAAAATAACATGGCTAAAGAAAGTTCATCCCTACAAAATCATATAGTTAGGCTATGTTTCATTTTCATTACACAAAATACTCCCATCAAGAACAACCCGGTTTCAGCCAAGCAATTGGTTCATACTTTTTAACGCACTTCAGCTTTTTTCAACTCTCACGCAATACATGAGCGTGGGCCATGGATATAGCACTATGGGTGCAATAGAATATGATGATGGAGGTTGTGTGGAGAAGACAAAAAAGGAGAAAGTCTCACATTGACGAGGCTAATCAACGGGCTATGGAGATGCCCATCAATTGATGTCAACATGAGGAGTAGGGATTGCCATGCAACGGATGCACTAGAGCTATAAATGTATGAAAGCTCAACAAAAGAAACTAAGTGGGTGTGCATCCAACTTTCTTGATCATGAAGACCTAGGGCATTTTGAGGAAGCCCATCGTTGGAATAAACAAGCCAAGTTCTATAATGAAAAATTCCCACTAGTATATGAAAGTGACAACATAAGAGACTTTCTATATGAGGACCATGGTGCTACTTTGAAGCACAGGTGTGGAAAAGGATAGTAACATTGTCCCCCCCTTTTTTTGGGCCTTTTTTTATTTGGCCTTTTTTTTCTTTGGCCTTTTTTTGGCCTTTTTTTATAAGGGACAATGCTCTAATAATGATGATCATCACACTTCTATTTATTTACAACTCATGAATTACAACTCAAAACTAGAACAAGATATGACTCTATATGAATGCCTCCGGTGGTCTACCGGTATGGGAAATGAATCAAGAGTGACACGTATGAAGAATTATGCATGGTGGCTTTGCCACAAATACGATGTCAACTACATGATCATGCAAGGCAATATGACAATGATGAGGCGTGTCATGAAAAACAGAACGGTGGAAAGTTGCATGGCAATATATTTCAGAATGGCTATTAAAATGCCTTGATAGGTAGGTATGGTGGCTATTTTGAGGAAGATATAAGGAGGTTTATGTGTGATAGAGCGTATCGTATCACGGGGTTTGGATGCACCGGCGAAGTTTGCACCAACTCTCAAGGTGAGAAAGGGCAATGCACGGTACCGAAGAGGCTAGCAATCATGGAAAGGTAAAAATGTGTATTATCCATGGACTCACATTAGTCATAAAGAACTCATATACTTATTGCAAAAAATTTATTAGCCCTCGAAGCAAAGTACTACTACGCATGCTCCTAGGGGGGAGGTTGGTAGGAGTTAACCATCGCGCGCCCCCGACCTCCACACAAGGGAAGGCAATCAAAAGAGCACTCCATGCAATAAATTTGTTACACAACTTTTACCATACGTGCATGCTAAGGGACTTGACACCTTCAACACAAGTATTCTTTAAATTCACAATTACCCAACTAGCATGACTCTAATATCACCACCTCTATATCTCAAAACAATTATCAAGCATCAAATTGATCATAGCATCCAATTCACTTCCTATGATAGTTTTTATTATACCCAACTTGGATGCCCATCATTCTAGGACCAATTTTATAACCATAGCAAATACCATGCTGTTCTAAAAGACTCTCAAAATAATATAAGTGAAGCATGAGATATCAACAATTTCTACAAAATCAAGCCACCGCCATGCTCTAAAAGATATAAGTGAAGCATGAGAGCAAAAACTATCTAGCTCAAAAGATATAAGTGAAGCACATAGAGTATTCTCATAAATTACAAATCATGTGAGTCTCTCCCAAAAGGTGTGTACAGCAAGGATGATTGTGGTAAAGTAAAAACAAAGACTCATATCATACAAGACACTCCAAGCAAAACACATATCATGTGGTGAATAAAAATATAGCTCCAAGTAAAGCTACCGATAAACGAAGACAAAAGAGGGGATGCCTTCTGGGGCATCCCCAAGCTTAGGCTTTTGGTTGTCATTGGATTATCTTGGGGTGCCATGGGCATCCCCAATCTTAGGCTCTTGCCACTCCTTATTCCATAGTCCATCAAATCTTTACCAAAAACTTGAAAACTTCACAACACAAAACTTAACAGGAAATCTCATGAGCTCCGTTAGTGCGAGAAAGAAAAAAACTACCACATAAGGTACTGTAATGAACTCAATCTTTATTTATTGGTGTTAAACCTACTGTATTACAACTTCTCTATGGTTCATATCCCCCGATACTAGCCATAAATGCATCAAAATAAGCAAACAACACACGAAAAACAGAATCTGTCAAAACCATAACAGTCTGTAGCAATCTGTAACTTTCGAATACTTCTGGAACTCTAAAATTCCTAACAAAATAGGAAGTCCTAGGAAATTTTTCTATTGATCTACTGCAAAACGAATCAACGCCAAATCACGTTTCTGTGATTTATTACAATTATTCTCGTGCGCACAAAAGTTTCTGTTTTTCAGCAGAATCAAATTAACTATCACCCAAGATGATCCTATAGGTTCTACTTGGCACAAACACTAATTAAAACATAAAACCACATCTAAACAGAAGCTAGATGAAATATTTATTACTAAACAGAAGAAAAAAGGAAGGAACTAAAATAAAATTGGGTTGCCTCCCAACAAGCGCCATCGTTTAACGCCCCTAGCTAGGCATAAAAGCGAGAATTGATCTATGTATTGCCATCTTTGGCATTCAATTCATAAGTGGCTCGCATAATGGATTCATAAGGTAATTTGACTTTCTTTCTAGGGAAGTGTTCCATGCCTTTCGTTAATGGAAATTGGAATCTAATATTCCCTTCCTTCATATCAATAATTGCACCAATCGTTCTAAGGAAAGGTCTACCAAGAATAATAGGACATGAAAGATTGCAATCTATATCAAGAACGATAAAATCTACGGGCACGTAATTCCTATTTGCAACAATAAGATCATCATTGATCCTTCCTAAGGTTTCTTAATGGTGGAATCCGCAAGGTGCAAGTTTAAAGAGCAATCATCAAAATCATGGAAACCTAGCACATCACATAAAGTTTTCGGAATCGTGGAAACACTAGCACCCAAATCACACAAAGCATAGCATTCATGATCTTTAATTTTAATTTTTATAGTAGGTTCCCACTCATCATAAAGTTTTCTAGGTATAGAAACTTCCAATTCAAGTTTTTCCTCATAAGATTGCATCAAAGCATCAACAATATGTTTGGTAAAAGCTTTATTTTGACTATAAGCATGAGGAGAATTCAACACAGATTGCAACAAGGAAATACAATCTACTAAAGAACAATTGTCATAATTAAATTCCTTGAAATCCATAATAGTGGTTTCAATGCAATGTAAAGTTTTGACCTCTCCAATCCCACTTTTACCAAATTTAGCATCAAGATCTAAAAACTCCGAATCATTGGGACGCCCTTTAACTAAAGTTGACTCATCTCCAGTCCCATCATTATCAAGATTCATATTGCAAAACAAATATTTAATAGGGGACACATCAATAACTTTTAGATCTTCATCATTATTTTCATGGAAACTAGAAGAACACGCTTTTACAAAGCAATCTTTCTTAGCACGCATCCTGGTGGTTCTTTCTTTGCACTCATCAATGGAAATTCTCATGGCTTTGAGAGACTCATTGATATCATGCTTAGGTGGAATAGATCTAAGTTTCAAAGAATCAACATCAAGCAAAAGTCTATCAACGTTCCTAGCCAATTCATCAACTTTAAGCAATTTTTCTTCAAGCAAAGCATTGATTTTTTTGGGGAGGTCATAAATTCTTTAACACTATTCTCAAAATCAGAGGGCATCTTATTAAAATTTCCATAAGAATTGTTGTAGGAATTACCATAATTATTAGAGGAATTACTAGGAAACGGCCTAGGATTAAAGTTTCCTCTATACGCGTTGTTACCAAAATTATTCCTACCAACAAAATTCACATCTATAGATTCATTATTATTCTCAAGCAAAGTAGACAAAGGCATATCATTAGGATCAATAGGAGCACTCTTAGTAGCAAACAATTTCATAAGTTCATCCATCTTTCCACTCAAAACATTAATTTCTTCTATAGCATGGACTTTTTTACTAGTAGATCTTTCGGTGTGCCATTGAGAATAATTAACCATAATATTATCTAGGAGTTTAGTAGCTTCTCCTAAAGTGATTTCCATAAAAGTGCCTCCCACGGCCGAATCTAAAAGATTTCTAGAAGCAAAATTCAATCCGGCATAAAAAATTTGTATGATCATCCGTAAATTCAAACCATGTGTAGGACAATTGTGAATCATTAATTTCATTCTTTCCCAAGATTGGGCAACATGCTCATGATCAAGTTGTTTAAAATTCATAATATTGTTTCTAAGAGAGATGATCTTAGCGGGAGGGAAATACTTAGAGATAAAAGCATCTTTGCACTTATTCCATGAATCAATGCTATTTTTAGGCAAAGACGAAAACCATTTTTAGCACGATCTCTAAGTGAAAACGGAAATAACTTCAATTTAACAATATCATTATCCGTATCTTTCTTCTTTTGCATATCACACAAATCAACAAAGTTGTTTACATGAGTAGCGGCATCTTCAGTAGGAAGGCCAGAGAATTGATCTTTCATAACAAGATTCAACAAAGCAGCATTGATTTCACAAGATTCAGCATCATTAAGAGGAGCAATCGGAGTGCTAAGGAAATCATTATTATTGATATTGGAAAAGTCACACAATTTGGTATTATCTTGAGCCATCATGACAAACAATGCAACACACAAGCACACAAAAAGGCAAGCGAAAGAGAGAGGAGAATGGGAAAGAGAGGGCGAATAAAATGGCAAGGTTGAAGTGGGGGAGAGGAAAATGAGAGGCAAATGGCAAATAATGTAATGCGAGGGAGATGAGTTTGTGATGGGTACTTGGTATGTCTTGACTTGAGCGAAGACCTCCTCGGCAACGGCGCCAGAAATCCTTCTTGCTACCTCTTGAGCATTGTGTTGGTTTTCCCTTGAAGAGGAAAGGGTGATGCAGCAAAGTAGCGTAAGTATTTCCCTCAGTTTTTGAGAACCAAGGTATCAATCCAGTAGGAGGCTCCTCAAAAGTCCCACGCACCTACACAAACAAACAAGAACCTCGCAACGAATGCGATAAAGGGGTTGTCAATCCCTTCACGGTAACTTGCAAAAGTGAGATCTGATAGAGATAATAAGATAAGATAAATATTTTTGGTATTTTTATGATATAGATGGGAAAGTAAAAGATGCAAATAAAAGTAGATCAGAAACTTATATGATAAGAGATAGACCCGGGGACCATAGGTTTCACTAGTGGTTTCTCTCAAGATAGCATAAGTATTATGGTGGGTGAACAAATTACTGTCGAGCAATTGATAGAAAAGTGCATAGTTATGGGAATATCTAGGCATGATCATGTATATAGGCATCACGTCCGTGACAAGTAGACCGACTCCTGCCTGCATCTACTACTATTACTCCACACATCGACCGACTCCTGCTTGCATCTAGAGTATTAAGTTCATGAAGAATAGAGTAACGCATTAAGAAAGATGACATGATGTAGAGGGATAGACTCAAGAAATATGAGATAAACCCCATCTTTTTATCCTCGATGGCAACAATACAATACGTGCCTTGCTGCCCTTGCTGTCACTGGGAAAGGACACCGCAAGATTGAACCCAAAGCTAAGCACTTCTCCCATTGCAAGAAAGATCAATCTAGTAGGCCAAACCAAACTGATAATTCGAAGAGACTTGCAAAGATAACCAATCATACATAAAAGAATTCAGAGGAGATTCAAATATTTCTCATAGATAAACTTGTTCATAAACCCACAATTCATCGAATCTCGACAAACACACTGCAAAAAGAGTTACATCGAATAGATCTCCAAGAAGATCAAGGAGAACTTTGTAATGAGATTCAAAGAGAGAGAAGAAGTCATCTAGCTAATAACTATGGACCCGAAGGTCTGTGGTAAACTACCCACAACTCATCGGAGAGGCCTTGGAGATGATGTAGAGGCCCTCCGTGGTTGATTCCCCCTCCGGCGGAGCACCGGTGAAGGCTCCAAGATGGGATCTCGTAGATACAGAAGCTTGCGGCGGTGGAAATAGTTTTTCGTGGTGCTCCTGGATGTTTTCAAGGTATGTGGGTATATATAGGAGGAAGAAGTATGTCGGTTGAGCCACGAGGGGCCCATGAGGGTGGGGGGCATGCCGGGCACCCTCGTGGCTGCCTCGTTTGCTGCTTGACGTCCACTCCAAGTCTCCTGGGTTGCGTTTGTTCTGAAAAGATCGCTCCCGAAGGTTTCATTCAGTTTGGACTCCGTTTGATATTCCTTTTCTTTGAAACACTAAAATAGGCAAAAAAATAGCAATTCGGGTTCGGCCTCCGGTTAGTAGGTTAGTCCCAAAAATGATATAGAAGTGTAAAGTAAAGCCCATAAACATCCAAAACGGGTAATATAATAGCATGGAACAATCAAAAAATATAGATACATTGGAGACGTATTAGTGGCCGCTAACACCCGGGCTGTCAGTGTAGCCATTGTGGTGGAACGGAAGGAGGTTGGCAAGGAATATCCGGTTCAACGGCCGGTGTACTACATCAGTGAGGTGCCTATTGAGTCCAAACAGAGGTATCCACATTGGCAGAAGCTCATTTATGGGGTATTCATGGCCAGCCGGAAACTTAAACAATATTTTCTGGGTCATCCCATCACTTGGTCAGTTCTGCTCCCTTATGGGATATTATTCAAAATAGAGAAGCCACGGGGCGGGTAGCTAAGTGGGCCATTGAGCTTGGACCTCATGGTTTGAAATATATGCCTCGCACTGCTATCAAATCTCATGCACTAGTGGATGTCATCAACGACTGGACAGAGCTGCAAATACCTGAAGAGAAGCCAGATAACACATATTGGACTATTCACTTTGATGGGTCCAGGCAATTGGAGGGCTCGGGAGCTGGAGTTGTCTTAGCTTCCCCTTGAGGTGACAAGTTTTGTTATGTTCTAAGGTTGATGTTTCCCTGTACTAACAATGCAGCTGAGTATGAAGCATTGCTCCATGGTCTTCGGATGGCTAAGGAGATGAACTTAAGCCGGGTGAGATGTTTCGGCGACTCACACTTGGTGGCTCAACAAGTCTCAGGCACATGGGATTCTAAGGATCCACTCATGGCGGCTTATCGCCGCGAAGTTGATGCTATTGTTGGGCACTTCAAGGGTTATCAAGTGGAACACATTAATCGCAAGAAAAATGAGGCGGCTGATGCCTTAAGCCGGTTAGGGTCTCAGCGCAAGCCGGTGCCACCTAACACTTTCTTGGATATTCTGCATAACTCTTCTGTCAAATTGCCTACAGAGGAAGATCTGGCTATTCCTGACCCGGAGGCACAATTGGTGGCGGCTCTTCACGCTATTCGGATTGGACAGTACATATTTGGCTTATATGACCCGGTGCGAGTTACCTAAGGATGAAACTTTGGCGATGCAGATAACCCAGTGGTCTAAGTCAATGACAATTGCCAATGGCGAGTTACACCATCGCAGTGTCACTGGGGCGTTTCCGCGTTGCGTTTCTCCTGAGGAAGGTTGTGAGATTCTTCGTGATATTCATGAAGGAGATTGTGGTCATCATGTCGGTTCAAAATCCCTTGTGGCCAAAGCTTTTCATCATGGATTTTATTGGCTGACGGCTCATGCTGATGTAGAGGATTTGGTCAGTAAATGTGATGGTTGTCAGAAATTTTCACGACGAGCTCATGTGCCTGCTCAAGATTTGAGGATGATTCCAATTACTTGGTCATTTGTAGTCTGGGGGCTTGATATGGTTGGGCCTTTTAAAAGTGGGTTGAAGCAGAGCCGATCAGTAAGTGTGACGCGGCAACAGCGGTTAAATTCATTAAAAAGGTGATTTTTCGCTTTGGCTTTCCCCACGGCATCATAACTGATAATGGCACTAACTTGTCTAAGGGTGCTATGAAAGAGTTTTGTCAATGTGAGCATATTCTACTTGACGTTTCGTCAGTGGCTCACCCTCAATCCAATGGTCAAGCTGAAAGAGCCAATCAAGAAATTTTGAGAGGCATCAAGCCCTGGCTTATGGTCCGTTGCAAAGGACGTCGGGTTGTTGGGTGGCAAAGGACGTCGGGTTGTTGGGTGGAAGAGCTACCTTCCGTGCTATGGAGTATCAATACTACCCCCAACAGATCTAAGGGTTATACGCCTTTCTTCATGGTTTATGGAGCAGAGGCAGTTCTTCCTAGTGACACCCCTCACGACTCGCCCCGCGTGGCGGCTTATGTTGCAGCTGATAATGAACAAGCACGTCAGGATGCAATTGACCTATTAGATGAGGAGCGTGACCTTGCAGTGGCTCGCTCGGCGATTTACCAACAAGATCTACGCCGTTACCACAGCCGTCGGGTTAAGTCCAGAACCTTTCAGGAAGGTGATTTGGTGCTCCAGCTCATCCAAGATCAAACTGATATGCATAAGTTATCCCCACCTTAGGAAGGATCTTTGTGGTCAGCAAGAACTTGAACAACGGGTCATACTACCTTATTGATATTCGAGAGCACAAGGACTCACGCACGTCAGAGGAGGAGACCCACCGGCCATGGAATATTGCTCATCTTCGGCCTTACTACACTTGAGTCACCAGCTCTTATGATGTACATATTTTTTCATGATGTATATATTATGATGATTATACTAAAGCAGGGCCTCTGTTGTTTCATTTTCAACAATCATGCGTCTTCGTCATCATAATTCCATAATCATTGGGGGCTGGATCATATTCGAATCATAGCTATTCCATCATCATAATTCCATGATCATTGAGTGTTTAACGGCATCTCCTGGTCGTATTCGAACCATAGCCGTTAAACATTTTGATCATTTGGGGGCTTGGTTTTGGGGGCTTGGTCGTATTCGAATCACAACTATTAACCCCTTATGGTCCGGCTCATGATCGAATTCGAATCATAGCCGTTAAACACTCTGATCACTTAGGGGCTTGATCGTATTCGAATCATAGCTGCTAACCCCTTTGGTCCGGCTTCCTGGTCATATTCGAACCATAGCCTTTAAACACTTAGATCACTTGGGGGCTGGATCGTATTCGAATCACAGCCTTTAACCCTCTTGGTCCGGCTTATTGATCGTATTCGAATCATAGCCGTTAAATACTTTGGTCACTGGGGGCTTCCTGATCGTATTCGAATCATAGTTGTCGGTATCCCTTTGATCACACAATGCCAAAAACCATTCGGGGGCTTCATGATCGTATTTGAATCATAGCTATTAACCCTTATGGTCCGGCTTCCTGCTCATATTCGAAGCATAGCCTCGCTTTTTGTCATTTGGCTTGATTTTTTGAAGATTTTTTCGGTTCTTCTTGATACTATCTTGCCTTTTGGTTTAAAGTGATTCCGGCCATGCAACCTTCACTCTCACAGCTCATATTTGAAGCTTACCCATGGTTTCTATTACCCGGCTTAATAAGAGGCGACAAGCTGCCCATACATGATGATATCCAACACTTGGAAATATTGGCTTCTAAAAAGCTTTGGGTGCTCACCCTTACTGCACAGGTGTCGTAAACCGGTGGTACAATTCAATATCACAGGTATGATATTGTTATTATGTCTAAAATCTGGTTAAACCAGCCTTATCTATAATTGTTTTAAACATCAGTAGTTATATGTGAGGTATTATGACCCGCCCTGCGGTCAACCGCCAAGGGCATTTTTGATCTACTTGTGTGCAGGCTAAATCGAAATTTTTTCTGCACCACTCAAACATCATGATAAACCCAAAAGGATAAATATCAAGTGGTGACTTAACAGTGTTGAGCACAACATGAACGTGCATGATGGCACGGCAGAGCAAAGTTATTTCTACCCTATTACATGACTCCATGAGTCCAAATGATTAACTGTTTTTTAGAAGGTCACAAAATATGAACCGCCCAGCGGATCAGTCTTCTTGATTCTGATGGCCCGACGCTTCCGGATCATCTCTCTTTGATTCTTCATCCTATTCTACTTCCTAGAAGGTTGGTGATGACCAATCAATGCCACTCAAAGCTTGGAACTCAGCTTCATCATCAATAAGCTTGGACGGGTCAACTTCAGGAGCAAAAGTGTGCTTACGGATTGGGGGGATAAGGTCTTCCACTTTGTAAGACCGCGTCGGCATCTTCTGATTTTCCAAGTCATAAGTCGGTTGATACTTGGTGAGGTCTGTCTCATTGGCAATCAGACTGGCCAGAGGACGTATGTCCTTCACGCAAGCAGCAAAGTCCTTCTTGTCAAACAAAGTGTCGTCTTCCTTAAAGCTTGGATACCCGATAGAGATATCGGACGGGTCTAGTTTAGTAACCATGCTTTGGCCCGGCTTAAAGCAGTCACAGCTCCGGCTCTTGTAGATGATCGCTTCATTTCACTAAACTTCTCGGGAAGAACGGAAAGCTTCCTTAACACATCAACCAAGAGAGTGGGGGCTTCATTACATGGAGAAATTGTGGCCAATGCGCGCTGAGCACCAGTATAAAGCTGCTCCACCAGTATGTAAACCGCCTTCAGCTTCACAAGCATATCTTGGTTGAGATTGGTGCTTCTGGGGCCTGCATAATAGTCATCGATGGATTAAAAGCGATTTATATCATCGAGGAAGATATTCAAATTTGACAGTCCTAAGGCGACTTGCCAAAGATAGCAGAAACCATCTGAGATGCCTGGCATTTTAAGCCGGTAAGTTCAATGGTTGCTTCCTGAAGAGCCGCCTCCGCCTTTTCAGCCCGCTGTGTCAAGGCAATCTTTTCTTCAGCCCAGGCGCTTTTTCAACTTCATAAGCACCCTTAAAAGCAACAAATTCTTCAATTTGTTCAATATCAAAGTAATTATAAACACCCTTGGCATAAGAAGATACGATTCCGTTATCCTTAAACTCACATTGGAAGGGAAGTGTTTTTTAGGGTCTTCAAAACAACAAGTAAAATCATGTATTTCACATAGATTCAAAGCATAGCAATATAAACTATTAATATGATGCCACAAAAGTTTCCCCTTTTGAGATAAGCGGTGTCGCACAAAATAAGCATGCTCATTTAATGATTTTCCCTCAATTAAGCTAGTTGGGTTTTCAGCACGAGCACAAATGGATCGAAGATGATCCAAGTAGAAAGCTTCAGTAGTATGATAGATTTTGGGTGGTTCTTCAACAATTGGTTTAGCAGGTACAACTAATTTTTTTGGTATTTTACATTTCCTACCCATAACTAAAGATAGAAAATAAGAGCACAAAATAAATTAATTAGTGATAAAGCAAACAAGCACACACGAGAATATTCACCCCACGCTATTGCTCCCCGGCAACGGCGCCAAAAAAAGGTCTTGATAACCCACAAGTATAGGGGATTGTTTGTAGCCTTCTTCGATAAATAAGAGTGTCAAACCCAACGAGGAGCTAAAGGCAGGACAATTATTCCCTCAAGTTCTGTCGACCACCGATAGAACTCTACGCACATTTGACATTTGCTTTACCTAAAACAAGTATGAAACTATTTTGCGAGAATAAAACTACGAGTACTTTGCGAGAATAAAACTATGAATAAATTGCATGGTAATAAAAGTGGATAGCTTTTGTCAAGAAGAAAGTCATTTGTGTCCCTAGGCAATCGATAATAAGTATCGGTAATCATTCTTGTAATTCTATATGAGGGAGAGGCATGAGCTAACATACTTTCTCTACTTGGATCATATGCACTTATGATTGGAACTCTATCAAACATCCGCAACTACTGAAGATCATTAAGGTCGTGAAACCCAACCATAGCATTAAGTATCAAGTCCTCTTTATCCCATACACAACAACCCACCGACTCGGTTTTAAGCTTCTGTCACTCTTGCAACTCACCATAAGCGAATCATGAATGTATTGCAACACCCTACAGTGGGGATCCCTCACATTTGCGTGAGACGGAGGGCACCGTAGGACAACACCATAAATAAAATATACAATCATACCAACCAAGATAACAATTAACTCATGGGACAAAACGGATCTACTCAAATATCATAGGATAGCCAAATATCATTGGGAAATAATATATGGAGTTGAGCACCATGTTTAAGTAGAGATTACAGCGGGGAGAAGGGGTGTTACACCGCTGCATAGAGGGGGAGAGAGTTGGTGTTGACGATAGCAAGATTGTTGATGAAGATCGTCGTCACGATCCTTGCCCCGGCGACACTCCGGCGCCACCGGGGGAGAGGGGGAGAGAGCCCCCCTCCTTCTTATTCTTCCTTGGATTCCCCCCTAGATGGAAGGAGGGTTCCCCCTCTTGTCCATAGCCTCCATGGCGGCGGAGGGGCGGGAGCCCCTCCGATATTGGATCTCCCTTTCTGTTCCCTTCTGTTTCACGCTCCCCAGATCTGGCCCTTCACGGTTTCTTAAATTCCCCGAGATCCGTAACTCCGATTGCGCTGAAATTTTTACACAATTTTCCCCCCATAAATTATCTTTATTGCAACAGAAGAAGGGCCCCAACCAACCTTCGAGGAGGGCATAAGATACATGGGCGTGCCAGGGGGTGCCCGGCTCGCCCTGGTGGGTTGTGCTCACTTTGGGGGCCCGTTTTCGTTGATTCCACCTCCCAAAAATCATAAATATTCCAAAGTAATTCTCCGTAATTTCTTATCGCGTTTGGACTTCGTTTGATATGGGTTTTCTGTAGAAGAAATGCGTGAAGTTCTTGTGCAATGTAAACAGTTTGAAAATTAATTCACAGGATCCCAAGTCATCGTTGCTCTCTAGAGCTCGTTTCATCAACTCATGGGATTGTGAACTTGACGAGTATTCATGGGTACCTACACAAAAGAAGCACAAACCAAAGAAATTGTGTGCGTGGTAAATGTACACATCATCCATCATGATGTGTATGTGCACATGAAAGTTAGCACAAGATAAGCATCACTCAAAGAAATTTGAAGTGTTGTATAAGAATATGTCATCCATCACGAAAGAATAGTTGGTATGTATGACACCATGTGGACACAAATTGAGCATACAAGTATATGGCACATCAATATTATTTTCATTCATGGGGAGCATATTGTGCACACAATCATGTGAATCATGTAAATCATGGGATGTGGCAAAATCTCCTAATAGGTATGAGGATACTATGGGGTTCTCCTCACGAGCAATAGTGGAAGCATAACATGGAGAAAATTGACAACATGGAAAACAATGCATGTCCGAAGCTAGGTGGTCATGGACTGGCATATGATGTAAATGATGCAAAGGAATCATATCAATATAATCACAAGAGAAACAAATGCTAATAACCATGGTCTTTATGCCATATGTGCAAATTAGGTTTATTTTAATGGCATATGCATAGTCATTACAATGAGATTGCAAATATGACATACGACTGGTCTCATTCATAGCATATGACAAGTCAAGCGAATTGGCAAACATGATGTGACCGAGAGAATTATCACAAGAAATCCTATGAAACATGGCATCACAACTAATAAACTCCACATAACAACCATCAAACTCATCATAAATGGGTAAATCATCGCATGAGGAAGTCACACTAGGATGAGTGTGTCAATATGAGGATCAACATCATGCAAGCAATCAATGTCATGAATGTCCACTAGTGGGACTAGAGCATCACCATCACCTATGTTACCTTTGTCATTCCACTCATGTGGTGTAGGTGAAGTGGCTAAGACCAAGTCGTGCTCAACATCATCATTGTGATGGAACCATGTGGGGGTGCATCATAGTCCACCATGGCCATTGTCTTGTCCAAAGGATGGGCGAAGTCGTCGAGGATCGGCGCGTCATCATATACGGGACCTAGCACCAAATGAGAAGACACAATAGTGATAGAGGTTAAGTTGTTAGAAATAGAAATGGCCTCACATGCCCTATCAACTACCTCACTCTCTCTATGTGGTGATGGCTCACTCACTCCCTCAAAATAGGTGCACTCAATGTCACATATGGTGGAGTCACTCAAATCACTCAAGTGGTGGTGGTGGCTCTCCTCACATGGGAATTGGGGCAGCTCATCATATATGGGGCTAGTGGTGAAGTCACTCTCACTCTCAATATGGTTGCACAAGTCACCACATCCTCGGTGGAGTCACTCAAATCACTCAAGTGGTGGTGGTGGCTCTCCTCACATGGGAATTGGGGCAACTCATCATATATGGGGCTAGTGGTGAAGTCACTCTCACTCTCAATATGGTTGCACAAGTCACCACATCCTCGATCGAAGGGAAAATCCCATGCTCAACCATCTCGTAGTCGTCGTCGTGGATGAAGGCCGAAGATGGCACATCATCATTCTCGCCTCCAAAGATGGAAGCATCATCCTTGCTCTCCACCATGTCGCTTGCCTCCAAATCTTGATCCTTGAGTTGCTCCATAGTTGTACTCATCGCCGCACCGTCTTCAAAAAGAGTCAGAGTAGACTTGGCATCGTCAATGCCACAAATAGGGATGACGGTGAAGTTGAACTTGGGAACATCATCTTGGAGCTCGTCAGGCTTGGACATCTCGGCGGTACTAGCCTCATGATTGCCGTCCTGGGGCATGGTTGTCACGAAGTGTGCTTGGGGTCGAGTAGACTTGGCCTTCTTGAGTTCTTGCTCCTCCTTAAGAGCACCAAGGTATATGTCGTTGAGGGACTCATAGTTGTTGGTGAAGATAGTCTTCGCTATGTTGTTGTTCAATCTCATCGTAAAGTAGAACTTCATCCAAATGGGGTCATCCACACCGGCTCATCACAAGGCTTTCTTCATGTTCTTTAAGCACTCATCGAGGGACTCGGATCCTTGTATGGTGTTCTCCAATTGGCTTTGAAGATGTTCCGTGTAGGTGGAAGGCAGAAATTCTCGCCGCATCACTTTCTTCGTCTTCGGCCAACTCATGTCGAAGTTTCTCGAAGGTGTGCGAAGCCACCATGTCGATGCATGGTCGTGGAAGGTACTTGTGGCGCACTTCACTTGATCTTTAGAGGGAACTTGATGTAGCTTGAGGTAGTCGTCCATCTTGTGTTCGCACTCGAGATACTCCTCGGGGTGTTGAGTCCCATAGAAAGGAATCTCGTTGTCGATGTCGAGGTCGTAGTAGCTCATGGAAGACGCAGACTTGAGCTTGGGGAGCTTATCTTGAGGTGCTTGCGGCGAAGATGCCGCATATCCAAAGGCGAAGATGCCTTGAAGTCGCTTGGCCAAGATGCCAATGTAGATGGTGAAGTCGTAGAGCGATGGTTGTTGTTGAGCTCTTGACCTTCATGTTCTTGTCAGTGATGGTGTCGATGCCGATGTGATCTTGCCGGAGATGGTAGCTTGGAAGCATGTGCACTTGAGCGTCTCCTCAAAGATGATGAAGACCTCGTGCAGTTGTTGATGAGGGCTTTGAGCTCCTCCAGTTGAGCATCCATCTTGGCGTAGATGAAGCTTTTCGTGGCATGAATTCGTCGTCGTGGTTGTAGACAAAAGTAGAAGTGCTTTGCCTATCATCACAAGACTCAAGCAAAAGTGAGTAGGAAATGAGATAAACAATACCAAGATACATTTTCCCAAAGTTGAGGATGTATCTCGTGTCACTCAATGTGAGATGAAAAAATAGTGGAATTGGTACCAAACTTGTTCACTCACACCTACAAAGTAAAATGACCTAAAAATATATTCATCATTTTTGGCACAGGTTTCCACCATAACCAGAAATCATGAATTTTTCTTAGAGCATTTTGGGTTCATTGAGAATATTTTAATTGATCCTAAGAGCATTAGTGAGGTGCTAGGGTTTGGTCGTACCCCATTTCAAGTTTAATTGAAAGTTAAACATGATGCAACACCAAATGCTAGCACTATGCATTACCAGAACTAGGGATGTGACAAGTGGCACCAAGGCTTCTTAAAAGTCAGAGAATATTTCGATGTATCTTGTAATAACAAGAGCAACTGGGGATGATTGTATGAACGACAATTGCATGTCGCTATCCATATGGATATATCGGTGGTAGGGAATTGCAAAGGCGGTGGGCACAAGGGTCTCGAGAAAACGTTGAAGAGTGCTCCGAAACATCTTGATATATCGCGGGATGATCGGGAGTGGCTCTCCAAAAAGGAAGTCATCGCGAGAACCTTGAGTTAGAGTTATCAAAATCTTTAACCTGAAAAGAAGAGAGATCAGAATCCTAGAGTAAGGCGAGGAATAAAAGATCCTAATACCACCCATTTGTGATGTGGGCCGTAAGCCACACAACAATGTTAATAAAAATGGTTTTTTAAAGACTAGAATCAACTTTGGCCAAGGAGTTGGAAAGGGGCTTCCTACAGGCAGTCGGCTCTAATACCAACTTGTGACGCCCCTGATTCAATCGTGCACTAATCATACACTCGGACATGCACGAGCAAGATCAGGGACTGACGGGAAGATATCACAACA
Source organism: Triticum aestivum (assembly GCF_018294505.1). NCBI lineage: Eukaryota > Viridiplantae > Streptophyta > Magnoliopsida > Poales > Poaceae > Triticum > Triticum aestivum. Next base: position 299,090,570 of record NC_057813.1, read on the forward strand.
CAATTCTACGACACAAAGGATAAACATCAGTATTTGTATTACAAGCCAGGGGCCACGAGGACCCGAATAAATAAGTCATCAAGCAAATAGTATATAAGTACAGACATAGTTAGCCAAGTCTGCCTTAAGAAGGCTGAGCAAAACAACACCACTAGATCAAAATGCGGGGCCTCCTGCCTGGGACCTCCGGACTACTCCTGGTCGTCGGTCTCCACATAGTAGGCTCAGCTGGGGTAACCTGCATATGTGGTTCCATCAATTGTTGCGAACATTCGGGCCAAGAGAAAAGGTGAAGCAAAGCAATCGTGAGTACTCATCCATAGTACTCGCAAGACTTACATCAGATCTACACTACATATGCATCGGTATCAATAAAATGGGTAGTATTTGTGGACTAAACTGTAGAATGCCAGAATAAGGGGGGAGAAGCTAATGCTATCAAAGACTACGTCTTCTGCAGCCACCATCTTGAAGCAGTAGAAGAGAGTAGTGGGAGTGGTAACAAGTGTCACCGTATAGCAATAATCTTACCCGGAGATCCTCTCCTCATCTCCTTGTAAGAGAGCGATCACCAGGTTGTAGTTGTCACTTATCTGGGTGTGTTTTATCAAGTATCCGGTTTTAGTTGTAAGAGGTCGGAATACAACCCCAAGTCGTCTTGTTACCGTGGACACGGCTATTCGAATAGATTACTTCCCTGCAGGGGTGCACCACATTACCCGATATGCTCAATCATCTCTGGCCGGAAACACTTTCCTCGGTAATGCCCAACCTCGGAAGATCAACACGTCGTAGTCCTACCTAGGCTCTCCATAGAGGTCATCACGCCGGTCTACATCCTAAGTGCTCAGGGATCTTGGGCCCATCGCCCATTGCACTCCTGCATGTTGCGTGACTGGCCGGGGACCAGAGCTAGCTACCTCTTTATACAAAGCAGGTGCTTACACGGTCCACCCCAACACTCAGCCCGCATCTCTGAACTGTGACATCTGGATCGCTTTCGGAAGAAGCATATGACGCCAAGTGCCCATAACTCATCCCGCATGGCGGTTAGTGCGAAAAAGGCTAGCGTCCAACTCAGATCAAATACCCAATCTCGTTAAGCATGGTATTAAGAAATAACTGCAGATACGGACCAAGGACCAGGCCCACCTCTCTCCTAGGTGTCTCAACCTACCCTGCTGTTCTACCACAAAGAATCACTCAATGGGTCGTCGGGAACCCAAGCCCACCACTACTTGGATGGAACCACCCGTCCCTTCAACCACCACATCTGAACAATATCATAAGTATTATAGTAGTATGTAGTATATATCTGTGATCACCACCCGATGAGTTCACGACCCGATAGTATAGCATGGAAGACGGACAAGAATGTAGGGCCACCGATCATATTCTAGCAAACCTATACTAAGCATGTAGGATAACAGGTGAAACTATGAAAAGTGGTGGCAAGGACAGTCTATGCAACAGTATAGGATCAACGGTAAGGTAGTAACAGTAACACTACTCTAATACAAGCGGTAGAGGGAAAGAGTAGGCGGTATCGGAATGATCAAGGGGGTTTTGCTTGCCTGGAAACTCTAACAAGAGGGAAGGGTCGTCGACATCGTAGTCGTATTGGGCGTCACTGGTAGTCTCAGGGTCTGCCGAAGGAAGATAGAAGAGGGGGGAAATAGATAAATAACTGAGCAAACAAATGCATCACAATGCATGTCATGGCAGAATGTGGTGGTGATATGCTCTAACGCGTCCCTAGGCATTTTAAAAGAAGAAGGATGATACGCCTCCTACGTATCTATAATTTCTGATTGTTCCATGCTGTTATATTATCATTGTTGGATGTTTTACCATAATTTTATAGCAACTTTATATCATTTTTTGGGACTAACCTATTAACATAGTGCCCAGTGCGAGTTGCTGTTTTTTGCTTGTTTTTTACTTCACAGAATATCAATACCAAACGGTGTCCAAAGGTAGCAAAACTTTTTGGAGATTTTTTCTAGACCAGAAGACACCTAGTGGACCAAAGAAGTGCAGAGGGGGAGGATGGGGAGCACAACCCACCAGGGCGGGCCCAGGAGCCCAGGCGCGCTAAGGGGGTTGTGTCCCCCCCCCCCCATGGAGCCCCCTGCACTGCCTCTTTGCCCTATAAATTCCAAAATATTCCAGAAACCCTAGGGGAGTCAATGAAACACAAGTCCAGCCGTCGCAAGTTCTGGAACCACGAGATCCAAACTAACACCATTACGGAGGGGTTCATCATCCTCATTGGTGCCTCTCCGATGATGCATGAGTAGTCCACCACAGACCTACGGGTCCGTGGGCAGTAGATAGATGGCTTCATCTCTCTCTCTCTCTATCTCTCTCTCTATCTATCTATCTATCTATCTCTATCTATCTATCTATCTATCTCTCTCTCTCTCTCTCTCTCTCTCTCTCTCTCTCTCTCTCTCTCTCTCTCTCTCTCTTGATTCTCAATACAATGGTCTCTTGGAGAACTATTGGATGTAACTCTTTTTCGCGGTGTGTTTGTTGGGATCCGATGAACTTTGAGTTTATGATCAAATCTATATCCATGAATATTATTTGCGTCTTCTTTTGATCTCTTATATGCATGATTATTTATGGCCTTGTATTTCTGTTCGTATCTTTGATTTAGTTAGGCCAACTAGATCGATTTTTCTTGCCATGGGAAGAGGTGCTTTGTGATGGTTCAATCTTGCGGTGTTCTTTCCCAGTGACAGAATGTGGCGCCCCCGATTCAATCGTACACTAATCATACACGGAAATGTGTACGATCAAGATCAGGGACTCACGGGAAGATATCACAACACAAGTCTAAACACAAATTAAAATAATGCAAGCTTTATATTACAAGCCAGGGGCCTCGGGGGCTCGAATACATAAGCTCGAATACAAACAAGTCAGCGGAAGCAACAATATCTGAGTACAGACATAAGTTAAAGAAGTTTGTCTTAAGAAGGCTAGAACAAATGCAACATCGATCGAAAAGGCAAGGCCTCTTGCTTGGGAGCCTCCTAACTACTCCTGGTCAACGGCGTCCATCACGTAGTAGTAGGCACCCTCGAGGTAGTAGTAGTTGTCTGGATCCTGGTCTCCACCATCTGGTTGTAGCATCCGAGAAGAATGGAAAGAGGTGGCAAAAGGGGAGCAAAGCAACCGTGAGTACTCATCCAAAATACTCGCAAGCAAGGATCTACACTACATATGCATCGGTATCAATGAAATGGGTAGTATCTGTGGACTGAACTGCAGAATGCCAGAAGAGAAGGGGAAAGCCTAGCCTATTGAAGACTAACATCTTCAAGCAGCTCCAAGCGTCTTGCAGCAATCAAAAGAGTATAGAATAGCAGTTTATATTTAACAAACATGTTGTACAAATAACGCCCAGAGATCCTTCCCCGACACCCCGCAGGAAAGCAATCCCGGAGCCACATATCCATTACATGTCTCGGCATTCAGTATCCAGTTCTAGTTGTATCAATCGAGATACAACTCTGAGCATCTGTTACCATAGGACAGGCTATCGATAGATGTTTTGTTCCCTGTAGGGGTGCACAAACTTACCCAACACGCTCGATCAACTCCGGCCGGATACACACCATCAGGTCATGACCGGCCTCGGCCAATCAACACACTGTAGTCCTACCTAGGCTCAACAGAGAGGCCAGCATGTCAGTCTACATCCTAAATGTGAAGGGGTCATGGGCCAATCGTCCTTTGCAATCCTGCGCGTTGCGAACTAGGCCGGTGAGAAGACCTAGCCTCCCTAATACAAGCGAAGGCGTTCCAGTCCAACCCGGCGTGCGCCGCTCAATTGTTGACGTCTTTCGGAAGAATCATAAGACGCAGAGTGCCTATACTTATTCCTGCGTGGTGGTTAGTGCAAAAAAAGGCCAGAGGCCTACTCGGATCAAATATCCAAATAGTTAGTGTCTTGTAGTGTGCGGTAACGAGCAGAGACTCACGATCATGTGACCTCGTCGCCCCGTTTCACAGACTTGCGGCAAGGGCTAAGAATGCCCAGCTGCGCCGCGTGGAAAACTTGAGGGTATCCTCCAGATCAACCCGACTTCACATTACTCGCGGGTACCCCTCGGGCCCGACACGATGTCATCATGGCTCTGTGGTAAGCCAAAGTAACCATGTGTCCAAAACACCAAGGGGGGACCCTGAGGAATCACCCTTGATGGAATTCCACCTGATGTAGTCGTCAAGGTGAACCTAGGAGGAATCACCCTCAAGGTCCACTCTTGAGGAGTTGCACGACAACGTCGTTTTCGGGAGTGGTGAAGGAGGAATCACCCTCGATGACCACAACCGATGAACTAACCTACAAGGATAACATCAGAAGTGTTGATGAGGTATCACCATCGGCACTCGATAGTAACCCAGTAGTGTCGTACAACAAAGGGGGGTGATGTGCGGTGTCGGGGCCTGGACGTCGATCACGTTGATCGAGTCATCGAACATAAAACGGGGCAACTGGGACAAGGTGGGGGTCACTGATGGATCTCTAACCAACCTATACTAAGAAGTTTAGTATAAGCAGGTAAGGTATGAAAGCAGGTAACAAAAACAGGCTATGCATCAGAATAGGATCATACAAAAGCAATAGCAGTTCTAATGCAAGCAAGGGAGGGGACGAAATGGGCGATATCGGAATGAACAAGGAGGGTTTGCTTGCCTGGAAGCTCAGCTGCAAAGGAAGAAGGGTCGTCGGTGACGTAGTCGATCACAGGGGCATCGACAGCGGTCTCATGGTCTACCAGAGAGAAGAGGGGGAAGAAACATAAATATAGAGGAAACAAGTGCAATACTATACAAGACAAGACAATAAGCAGCGCTGGGGGTGCTCTAACGCAGGGCTACACGATACCGACGAAGGGGGATAACATCCGGGAAAGTTTTCCTGAAGTTTGGCCTTTTCGGACAAATGAAACGAAGGGGGCGGTTGCATGTTCGCTATGCTAGGGACGTGTGGCAGACGAGCGGATAGCATATTCAGATCTGTCTCATCGTTCTAAGCAACTTTCATGTATAAAACTTTTTCATCCGAGCTACGATTATTTTTCTATGAATTATCAAACTTTTAGCAATATTCTGAAAAGTCCTGAAATTTTGTGAAGTCTGAGAATTTGACAGTTTTAAATATCACTTTCGTCCATATTAGAGTTCATTTGCTTGATCATCAACAGCTCTAAAGTAGCTATGAAAATAAGGCTGTTTTCCGGTTTTTCTCTTAACAGAACATTGAACTTTGTGATTTAGGATTTAATATATGCATCTAACGAAATTGCTTTGCCAGAGTTTAGGGGCTGTCTAGAGGGCTAGTCATCGTAGAATTAGAAAAGTTAGCTAGTGCTACAGTAACATTCAGTTGCTGTAGCTGCAGCAGTATAGGTAGAGCAGCGGCAGTAGGCAGCGAGCAGCAGCGGCAATGGGGCAACAGGGACAGCGCAGCGGCGCGGCGAGGCTGGAGGTGGGCGTGGTCGGGCAGAGGCGGGCTCGACCACCCACTCAACGCACACACACTTCACGCAAGCACACTTCACATACACACAGCACGAACGCACGCACGCACACGGGCGCGCCGGCGGTCATGGCGCTGACCAGGGGGCACAACACCTGAGCGGCAGAGGCGGCGCGCAGGCAGCGTAGCCAGGGGGCGCACAGGCGAGCGCGGCATGAGCCATTTAGGCGCGGGCGTGGGCGACGTGAGCAGGAGCACAACGCAACATCAGTAGTAGCAGCAGACAACGGCAACAGCGGGAGTGGCCTGCAGCGGCGTTTGTGGCGATGGCCGAGCGGAGACAAGAGCAATGGCAGAGCGGGCGGAACCAACGCAGTAGGGGCACGGTCATGGGCGCACGTTGACACGGCAGGGGCGCGGTCCAGTGGTGCACACTCGCGCATAGGAGCAGAGCTCGTGGCGCGGCCTCGGGGAGACGTGTGCGACGGCTACGGCGGAGAAGACGACAGGGCGAAGGGGAGCAGATGCGGGGCTCACAGCGGTGGCCGATGGCAAGCTCAGCAGGTCAAGGAAGGTGCCAGAGCACAAATCCGTGGCGGGGCAGCGACGGCAACCGACGATGCGGGCGCGGTCGATCCAGTTGAGGGGGTGTCGCGGGCTCGAGCTGGAGGGCAGCATCCACGTGCGTCGGTGCGGTGAAGCTCCCGGACGAGGCCTCAGGCGACGGGGACGGTGGTGGCCGCGACTATGGAGGCGGACTGACGACAATGATGCTCGGGTGACACGGGAGAAGAGGGATTGCGGCGCGGGGAAGAAGAGGGGAGAAGCTAGGGTTCTGGGAGGCACGGGGTAGGTCTTGTAGGCGTCGAGGAGCGCGGGATGGCCGCCACGGCCACCCCAGCCTCCTGTAGCAAGGGGAAGAGGAGGGCTGGTTCCTATTTGGCGCCTTAAGCGCCCGTTTCTTCACATTTCGCAAACGGGCGCACACCCTTCCCTCTGCGCTGGGCCGGCCCATCTTTGTTTTCTCTTTCTGTTTGTAATGGCAAAAAATTGTGCGCCCGGTGAGATTCGAACCCGTGATCTGCTCCTCTAACATAAGCTACGCTAACCAACCCACCAACAACACGTGATTTGTTCATTTTCCATCTTTTGACCACTTTTCTTCTTTCCTTTTTTTCCCTTTTTCTTTTTTCGTGTTCCTCTTTTTATTGGAAAGTTTTTGTTTCTTTTTTCTAAATTGAATGAACTTTCTTCAAAATCAATTAACCTTTTTAAAATTGAACAAACAATTTTTTTCAAAATCAATGAACTTTTGCAGAATTTTGAACTTTTTAAAAAAAATGATGAACTTTTTTGAAAATTGATGAACTTTTCTTTTGAGAATCGATGACCTTTTTTTCAAAATTGATGAACTTTTTCCAGATTTTGTTAACTTTTTTCAAAATCAATGAACTTTTTTTGAAAATCGATGATCTTTTTTTGAGAATCAATCAACTTTCTTTCTAGATCGATGAACTTTTTTTCAAAATGATCAATATTTTACAATTTTCATGAACTTTTCGAAATTCGTGAACTTTTTTATCAAAATCGATTAACATTTTTTTAATCCATTAACTTTTTTTATAATCAAAATCGATTAACTTTTGTCAAATCCATGAACTTTTTTATCAAAATCGATGAACTTTTTCAAAATCCGGTGAACTTTTTTGAAATTTGTGAACTTTTTTTTAAATCCGTGAACTTTTTCTTTTACCAAAATCAGGTGAACTTTTTTCAAATTCGTGAACTTTTTCTTTTATCAAAATCCGGTGAACTTTTTTCAAATTCGTGAGCTTGTTTCAAAAAATGATGATTTATTTTGTGAACATTTCTTTGAAATCTGTGACATTTTTTCAAAATTGACGATTTTTTTTAAAATTCATAAATTCTTGGTCAAATTGTCTTTCCTTTTTTTCAAAATAATTTGTACTGGGGCTTAAACATGGGGCAAATAGAGCTCTTTTCCACACAAAACACAACAAGCTAACCTAGTGCAGTGGTAGGAGCGCCAAGTCCGTCAGCAAATGCATGTGGTTTCGAATCCCGGCTGCTACGCATTTTTCTTCGCGTTTGTTTTTGAGCATCTGGTGGGAGGGATACTGGGCCGGCCCACTACCGTGCTCCTTCGAGCGCTAACTACGTTAGCGGGCGCTGAGGGCGCCGGAGAGGAGCACTCCTCTGGGGGTTGGCTAGGCCGGGTTTGCTCAATGGGCCAAGTGGCCCAGTAGATTAGGTCCCCTTTTATTTGCGTTTACCCTTTTTCTTTTTTCTTATAAAGCTATTGTTTTACAAATAGTTGGACCACAAAAAAAATTATGTTCTAAATACAACTTGGCACATAATTCATGCACCAAAGTTGTGTCGTTGCACAAAAAGTTTGTAGTCAATTGAAGAAATTCAAATTTATATTTGAATTTAAATGTGTTTATCTAAATCCTGCTGATTCACTAAAATATTCTTAGGAGAAAATAAAAAATCCATTTAATGTTGGTTCCTACATGTTAATTACTTGGTGAATATTTGCAACCCAATGAACATTTTAGTTTTGCAGTTTGTAGAAAATATTATTTTTGACTTTATTTTAATTTTTGAATTTGAACTTGGTTTGGACCAAAGTGCAGTTTAGTAAATTAATTGTGATGACATGGCACCACTAGTGTGTGATTACTATAGCTTAACTACCGGAGTGTTACAAATCTCCTCCACTACAAGAAATTTCGTCCCGAGATTTAAGAGGTAGAGTTTAAGGGGGAGGATTGGTTACGAAATTCTAACGAGTCTTCTTAGTCTTGGTTGCCCTTCTCGAAGAGGTTGATCCTCTTCGTTGATGTATTCATTTTGCTGCATCAGGGCATCACGATGAAGTCCTCATCCTTTCTTCAGGAATTCCATCGTACTTACGAATAGGTAAGGGGTACCTCGACAACGATAGGATGCTATAAGGGGTAAACATCTAGGAGTCATCCCATGAGAGAACACATGGGTATCTCTCGAGTAGAACAATAAAAAATACATTGAGAGCAGAGTAAGAAGGTACAATAAGAAGTTTCAAGCGGATAGACAATCGTTCGATGTATGAAACAGAGTGTGAAAGGGTTTCAGATCAACGAGAATAAGTATCGCGTTTGATACCAAAATAGATCACTAGGAAGGTGGCTCGCGAATTACATACAAAGTCAAGCGCGACGAATAAATTTGGAAACAAGGAGGTACGAGAGAGTCAAGTTTCGATCCTGTGGAACTGTGGGTTATGGGCCCACCATGTGGGTTAAAGTAGGAAGGGTTGTGACGTCTTGCACGGCTATGATAGCAAGGCATGTGAGAGGATAGCTGTCGGTTATGTTGGCAACAACGTCGGTACCAAGGGCGAGGGATGAAGAGAACCATTTTCTGCTCGTTGAACGAGGCGGACCAATAGGCAAAGTTCTCATCCATCGATGGTTACCGAAATGTTGTCAACAATAGTAACATGGTCTTACTGACAGAGTTGTACACCGAGTGCTTACTTAAGTAGTGATTTATCTCTGCTCAGACAAGTTAGATTACAAGAAAGGTTAAACAAAACAATGGCAAGGAGAATATGATTATCAGATTAAACAGACCAATGGCAAAGAAAATGTGTTTATACCTGGGTATCAATAGTATATCTTTCCCAAGGAAAGTCATATCATGATATACATGATAGGGCTCCAAGTATGAAACCAGTTAGACAAAGGGGCAATGAATTTATGAGGTTTAACCATACAACAGTGTTTGGATAATTGATCAAGAAGATTTAGCATTGTGCTTCCAATGTTCTTATTGATGTTCAGAGTACCACAACCATGCTTCGGGATAGCATTGACATGGAGGTTAAGGTCAGACCTTGTGATGCAGGGCGGAACCCTAGGTGACGATCTTTCACGTTTGGAGTGGATCCTACGGGGAGACACGAAGAACGGGCGGAAGAAAACAAAGGGAATCACGGGGGAAAACGAGAGAAACACTCAACCGACAAGGAATCAATCACACGAGTGCTAGATCACCGAAAGCATAAGGTAACACATGATCCAAAATCAACAAAGGTAAGGATACAAAGGGAACCATTCTTCTCCGTACGGAGGTCTTGATTGTCTTCCCTTGAAGGGGTCTTGAATCCGCTTGGGGGATCTTCTACGAAGAGGTCGTGAGCTCCGAGGAGAAGTAACCAAGTGGATGAGCAAGGCTCTCACACAAATATGAGCTAAACCAATGCTAACCCTAAAACGTACGGGGTGAGGGAGTATATATAGTCAAAGGGGCGAAGGGATACATGGGTCACGGCCCAAAGGAGCTGCACGCAGGCAGGGTGGCGCCGGATGTCCGGGCGACAGGCCGGATGTCCGGTGTCTCGTGAGGCGCCGGATGTCCGCTCAGAGGGGCCGGATGTCCGGTGCTTCTGGAAGGGCCGGATGTCTGGTGGAGAGGACGGATGTTCGGGCTGTCAGGACCAGGTTCTGTGCAATCGGGACGCCTTGTCCGGATATCCGGGCGGGAGGCCAGATTTCCGGTGAAGGGTCGGATGTCCGGGCTGGACGCCAGATGTCCGGTCACTATAGTTTGTTCTACAGAGGGCTGGCCGTGTAGATCTCCAGGTGGCGGATGTCCGGGGTCCTGGCCGGATGTCCGATGCCTGGAGGCTGCTTTTGCCTTCTTCCATTGGTTCTTTTCTTCCTTGGACTTGGGGTCTTGTCCATCTTCATGTGCATCCTCGGGAGGGTCCTCTTGGTACCTAATCATGCACAACATTCCGAATTGAGGTAGTAGCCATGTCTCGAGAGGATCATATGATATATCACTAAGGAGAGAAGTCACCTCGGTCTCGAGAGCTCGAGCTCGTGCTCTAGTCATGGGTCCTCTTGGTGCTTGGTGAGACGACGGAAGGTCCATGGGGATGACCGAAGGATGCTCCGCATCATCTCCCCCCCTTGTGAAAGATCCAAACTCGGATCGAAATCCTCATCACCATGGTACGGGGAGAGATCAGAGACGTTGAAGATGTCGCTCACGTTGTACTTGTCGCATGGGAGATCGATCTTGTAAGCGTTGTTGTTGTAGCGTGCTAGCACCTTGAAGGGTCCGTCGGCTCGAGGGAGAAGCTTGGACTTGCGTTCGTTGGGGAAGCGGTCCTTGCGAAGGTGTAGCCACACGAGGTCTCCAATGTTGAATATCATGGCATGCTTGTTGACGTTGAGCTTGGTCGCGAGTCGTTGTACTTGGCGCTCGATGGTGTGCCTTGTATCTTCATGCATCTTCTTGATATAGCTTGCACAGGCACTTGCGTCGAGGTTGGTGCACTCTTGTAGAGGAAGAGGTAGAATGTCCAATGGGGACAACGGGTTGAAGCCGTAGACGACCTCGAAGGGGGACTTGCCGGTCGTCGAATGTCTTGCACGGTTGTAGGCGTACTCGGCGACGGGTAGACACGCCTCCCACTCCTTGATGTTCTTCTTGATCAACACGCGAAGTAGAGTGGAGAGTGTACGGTTTGTCACCTCCGTTTGGCCGTCAGTTTGAGGATGGTATGCCGAAGAGAACAAGAGCTTGATCCCTAGCTTGGTGCATAGCGTCTTCCAAAAGTAACTCAAGAACTTGACATCGCGGTCCGAGACAATCGTCTTTGGAACTCCATGTAGTCGCAATATTTCCCTACAAAAGAGATTTGCAATATGTGAAGCATCGTCTATCTTGGTGCAAGGAATGAAATGTGCCATCTTAGAAAATCGGTCCACAACAACAAAGACGGAATCCTTGCCGTTTTGAGTTCTAGGCAAACCAAGTACAAAATCCATGCTAATGTCTTCCCAAGGTTGATAAGGAATAGGTAGAGGCATGTAAAGACCATGGGATGGAGCTTTAGACTTAGCTTTGCGACATGTAGAGCAACGGTTGGTGAAGCGTGAGATGTCATGGAACATCTTGGGCCAAAAGTAGTTCTTGGAGAGCGTGGTGAATGTCTTGTCACATCCAAAGTGTCCCATGAGTCTGCCTCCATGAGCCTCTTGCAAAAGGAGCGAACGAAGAGAAGACTCGGGAATGCAAAGTTTCTTAGCTCTCATAAGATAATCATCCTTTATGTAGTATCGTTCCCAAGACGTGTGTGTCAAACACTTAGCATAAGGAGTAGCAAAAGAAGGATCATGCTCATACAAGTCTTTTCTATGGTCAAAACCAATAACATTCAACTCAAGTTGAGTGACAAGTGTGCATATGCGTGAAAGGGCATCCGCAACTACATTTTCCTTACCCTTAATGTACTTGATCACATAGGGGAAAGATTCAATAAATTCACTCCATTTGGCATGACGCTTGTTCAACTTAGTTTGACCTTTTAAGTACTTAAGCGTTTCATGATCGGTGTGTATGACAAACTCATGAGGTCTAAGATAATGTTCCCAAACATGTAACACACACACTAAAGCATAGAATTCTTTGTCATAGATGGGATAGTTAAGTTGAGCACCGGAGAGTTTTTCACTAAAATAAGAAATGGCTCGTTTTTCTTGCATCAAAACTCCGCCAATTCCTGTACCACTTGCATCACAATGAACCTCAAAAGTTTTCTCAAAGTTGGGCAAAGCAAGAATCGGAGCATGAGTAAGCAAAGACTTGAGCTCATCAAAAGCGGTGGATTGCAAAATTCCCCAAACAAAAGGAGCATTCTTCTTACTCAAGGCATGCAAAGGAGCGGCAATTGTGCTAAAGTTTTTGACAAAGCAGCGATAAAATCCTGCGAGGCCAAGAAAACTGCGCACTTGTTGCAAATTGGTGGGTTTGGGCCAAGTTTTAATTGCCTCAATCTTAGTTTCATCAACATGGACACCTTTGGAAGATACAACAAAACCCAAGAAAACCACTTTGTCAACACCAAACGTGCATTTTTCAAGTTTCCATAAAGATGTTCCTTGCGAAGGGTTTGCAAAACAGCTTTAACATGGTTAATATGCTCTTTCATGGTTTTGCTAAACACAAGAATATCATCGAAGTAAACCACAACAAAGACTCCAATGTAAGGTCGAAGCACATGATGCATAAGACGCACGAAAGTACCGGGAGCTTCCGATAAACCCATGGGCATGACTAACCACTCATATAAGCCAAATTTTGTTTTAAAAGCAGTTTCCCATTCATCACCCTCTTGTATGCGGATTTGATAGTAGCCAGTTTTAAGATCAATTTTTGAGAAAAAGTTGGCTCCACTAAGCTCATCGAGCATATCATCTAAGCGAGGAATGGGATGCCTATAGCGAACGGTAATAGCATTTATAGGTCTACAATCGGAACACAAGCGGAAACTTCCATCGGGCTTAGGCACAAGTATAACGGGAACGGTACAAGGGCTTAAGCTTTCACGTACATGACCGTTGTCGATGAGTTGTTGTACTTGCCATTGTATCTCCTTAGTTTCTTCGGGGTTGACATGGTATGGAGCTTTGTTTGGGAGTGGCGCTCCAGGGATGAGGTCGATTCGATGCTCGATGCCTCGTAGAGGAGGTAGACCCGGAGGTAGCTCATCGGGGAAAACATCTTGGAATTCCTGCGAAAGAGATTGAAACACTAAAGGTAGCTCGCGAGAGGTGTTAGTTTTTGGTTCTCCATCCTTGCACACAAGGACAAAGTGCATAACACTCGATGGGTTCTCACACACTTCTCTCATCTCACTTTTTGGGGCAAATAGGACTAGGTTTTTCTCTCTAGGCGAAGAGTCGCTCAAGTTTGGCTTCTGGCTCTCACTCACTTTTGGGTGGATCACTTTCTCACTCTTCTCTCCATGATGGGTGGCTTGCTTATCGGCTATCACTTGACTAGGAGACATAGGTCGTAGCACATATTCCTTCCCTTTGATCTTGAAGCTATAGTGATTGGTGCGCCCGTTGTGGATGACACCACGATCGAATTGCCATGGTCGACCAAGAAGGAGGTGGCAAACGGTCATTGGGACCACATCACACTCCAAAGTGTCCTCATATGCACCAATTTTGAAGGAGACTTGGACCGTATGCTCGACTCGTATAGTGTCGGAGTCACTTAGCCATTGAACCTTGTAGGGGTGTGGGTGCTTCCTCTTGACCAATTGAAGCTTGGAGCATAGTTCTTCACTTGCCAAGTTGTGACAACTACCTCCATCGATGATGACCTTGACGGACCTTCCATTGATGCCAGCCTTTGTGTGGAAGATGTGGCATCGTTGGTCTTCTTCTTGTTGATGTTGAAGAGTCAAGACTTTGGAGACAACGAGAGCGGGGCTCGAATCCTCATCACAAAAGACTTGATCATCTTCATCCTCATTCACGCGTCGGTGCATGGCCACTTGCTCAAGAGCTTCCATCTCCTCATCACTCATAGATTCGTAGGTACCATCGTTGTTGAGGATCATGGTGCGCTTGTTCATCCATTGATAGGACTTGTGGCCTCGGCCGCCACAAGTGAAACACTTGAAGGAGCTTGTCTTGACGGTCTCATCGGTCGGAGTAGATGATGAAGCACGCGGCTTGAAGTTGCTTGTAGTAGGAGGAAGATGACTTGAACTTGCCGAAGTTTTCTTGTAACCTGACTTGTCATCGTTGCTTGTAGATGGTTTGGTTGAAGTAGATGTTGGAGGAGTCGTTGAAGCTTGGTTGTTGGAGAAACCGTAGGGCTTGGATGAGTACTTGGCGTACTTGAAGTCATCTTGCACTTGACGTTCGGCCTTGGTAGCTTGATGTACGAGCTCAATGGGGTTGGAGTATGGTTGGAAGTCGGCAATCTTCTTGATGGGATGATTGAGTCCATTCAAGAAATGTGCCATTGTTTGCTCATCATCTTCCATGACATTGGTCGAATCATGGCTATCTCCATTTCCTTGTAGTATTCTTCAACACTCTTTGTTCCTTGCTTGACGAGTTGTAGCTTCTTGAAAAGATCACAGTTGTAGTAGGTTGGCACAAAGCGTGCTCGCATGACATCCTTCATTTGGGCCCAAGTGGTGATTGGAGGTTCACCTCTTGCTTGTCGGCGCTCAATGACTTGTTCCCACCATATGAGCACATAGTCTTGGAACTCAAGTGATGCCATTGCGATCTTCTTCTCTTCCTCATAGTTGTGCAAACGAAAAATTTTGTCGACCTTCAATGCCATGAGAGGTACTCTTCGGGATCATTGCTTCCATTGAACCTGGGCATTGTGAATTTAAGCTTGCCATAGCGTTGCTCTTCATTGTGTTGTTGGCGATGGTGATGATGACATCATTGACGTGCAGGATAATCGTCCTCATGTTGCTCTTGGCACGGAGGAAGTCCATGATCAACTTGCTCTTGTTGAACTTGAGGTTGAAGTGGAGCTTGACGAGCTTGTGGAGGGGCTTGAGGAACTTGACATTGTACTCGCGGGTGGTAGTTCCTCTCTTGGATTTCTTCTCGAAGGGCTTCCTCTTGACTACACCTTTCGCGATTGCGGTTGGCGATGGCTCGACTTGATTCTTGAAGGGCACGGTGCGCCTCAAGAGCTTGCGCTTCACGTTGTTGTTGTTGAAGACGTTGAGCCTCGGCGTCTTGTTCCTCTTGGTGTAGACGCGCTCGTTCTTCTTCTTGGCGACGTAGACGTTATCGTTCCTGAGCTTGTGCAAAAGCAACTTGGTGTGGTGGAGGATGAGGTAGATGCTCGTCGACTTGCTCTTGTGAATGCTTGTCATGTAGCGGGTTGCGAGATGCATGACGGTCTTGACGCGCGGCTCATCGAAGAGTGTTTGATGACGGTGTACTTGAGTCGGCGAAGGTGTCGTCGGAGTGTCGACTTGAGCGGCTCCGTCTTGAGGATGAAGAAGTGGAAGGACGTCGGTTCCTCATTAAGGCACGGATCTCGTCCATTCTTGCATCGTTCTCTTGCTTGTGAGCGTCGAATTTGTTGTCGAAGTAGTCCCTCATTGCTTGTTTCTCTTGGTGCAATTCCTTTTGAGCTCCAAATAGGTGGCTCTTGGTGACGAATGATGACATGTCATCGTCGTTCTTGATGAGTGGTGGATTGGTAGAAGAACTTGGCCTATCCATCATTCCAAACAAAATGTGAGTGGTAGATGGAGAAGAACGTATACCAAATGTACCTTGACCGATGTTGAAGATGAATCAAGTTCACTCAAATGCGGACAATGAAATAGCACTTTTGGTACCAATTCTTGTCGGTTCTCACACCTAAACAAATAGAAGCTTATGGTGGAGCTTAGTTAGGATGGTGGCACAAAATTTGATGCAATTGTAAGTGAGCTTCAATAATGTTGGAAAATATTCACAAATTTGCAAATGCAACAAGTAGAACAAGCAATTTGTTGTACACGGAAACACACACACAAATAGATAGATGGGATTGTGCAAACCAAAAGTGAGCCAAAATGTGGAAACCACGAAAATGCTCTTGTTGCACAATACTAGAGAGACGCTAGCACGATTGCACAATAGGCGGATACGTAAACTTGTGCACAACCTACTATGCAAAAATGCAACGACCTCTATCCCAAGTATGCTATATGTATGATATTTCGGTGCTATGATCCAAGATGATCGGATATGACAATCTTAATGTTGTATGATGCTATGGTTCTTGCTTATAAGCTCTTTGCTTATCTTTCCTCTTTGCTTAAAAGCTTGGGTGGATCTTTCACTTTTGAGCTCTTTTCTCATGCAAAACTTCACAAACCAAGATAGCAATTGTGTATGCGATGACAACTTTGTGACACACAAGTTGATCTCAAGATATGCACCACTATGGTATGGTATGTATGCTATGGAGTATGATCAATAATGTGCACAAGTCATGTTGCGGGCAATACTCAATGGCTAGTCTCGATGGGTAAGCTACACAAAAGTAGGGACATGTGGGGTATCAATGCAATTGCAAGGTATGACAAAGTTGTCGTCGAGGTTACCATCCTGGGCGATGATGAATAGTCGATGGAGATGAGCGGTGGATATGTTGAAGTCGAACCGTACCTAGATAGCCGAAACACAATAGGACACGGGAACCACAACCCAAACTCTCAAAGACCAAAACGTTTCAAAATTGATGTAGGAGGTAGCGGTGAGCGGTGGTGGTGTTTGTGGAAAGTGGTGTGGGTATGCGGAAGTAGGCGTGGGCTCCGGGCAAAATTGGGATAAAATATTGTGGATGGTGCTGCGGGGGTGGAGTTGCTGCTGCCAAGGGCCGGATGTCTGGGCCAGCGGCCGGATGTCCAGGACGCCGGATGTCCGGTGGACTCGGCGGATGTCCGGGCTCCTGGATCAGGGACGAACATGATGAACTCCACGGGAAAAATCGCAACTCTGGGGCAAAATTCAGACGAATTGGTGGATGGAAAAGGGTGGGAAGGGTGGGGAAAGCTAGATCCACACACAGCAACACAAATCCATGGACCAAATCCAACAAAATCTCAACTCATCAACAAATCACAAAAAAATTGGGGGCTATTTTTGGTGGGGAATTTTCGGATTTAGGACGAAAACAACAAAATCAAGCTAGAAAACATGGGGTAGGGGCTCCAAAAACGTGATCAACGTGGCTCATGATACCAAGATGATGTAGGGCGGAACCCTAGGTGACGATCTTTCACGTTTGGAGTGGATCCTACGGGGAGACACGAAGAACGGGCGGAAGAAAACAAAGGGAATCACAGGGGAAAATGAGAGAAACACTCAACTGACAAGGAATCAATCACACGAGTGCTAGATCACCGAAAGCATAAGGTAACACATGATCCAAAATCAACAAAGGTAAGGATACAAAGGGAACTGTTCTTCTCCGTACGGAGGTCTTGATTGTCTTCCCTTGAAGGGGTCTTGAATCCGCTTGGGGGATCTTCTCCGAAGAGGTCGTGAGCTCCGAGGAGAAGTAACCAAGTGGATGAGCAAGGCTCTCACACAAATATGAGCTAAACCAATGCTAACCCTAAAACATACGGGATGAGGGAGTATATATAGTCAAAGGGGCGAACGGATACATGGGTCACGGCCCAAAGGAGATGCGCGCAGGCAGGGTGGCGCCGGATGTTCGATGTCTTGTGAGGCGCCGGATGTCCGCCCGGAGGGGCCGGATGTCCGGTGCTTCCGGAAGGGCCGGATGTCCGACGGAGAGGCCGGGTGTCTGGGCTATCAAGACCAGGTTTTGTGCATTCGGGACGCCTTGTCCGGATATCCGGGCAGGAGGCCGGATTTCTGGTGAAGGGCCGGATGTCCGGGCTGGACGTCGAATGTCCGGTCGCTGTAGTTTCTTCTGTAGAGGGTTGGCCGTGTAGATCTCCAGGGGCCGGATGTCCAGGGTCCTGGCCAGATGTCCGGTGCCTAGAGGTTGCTTTTGCCTTCTTCCATTGGTTCTTTTCTTCCTTGGACTTGGGGTCTTGTCCATCTTCATGTGCATCCTCGGGAGGGTCCTCTTGGTACCTAATCATGCACAACATTCCGGATTGAGGTAGTAGCCATGTCTCGAGAGGATCATATGATATATCACTAAGGAGAGAAGTCACCTCGGTCTCGAGAGCTCGAGCTCATTCTCTAGTCATGGGTCCTCTTGGTGCTTGGTGAGACGACGGAAGGTCCATGGGGATGACCGAAGGATGCTCCGCATCACCTTGGGAACGCACTGGATCCATCAGGAATTTCTAGAACATCTCATGCAATGTTATCAGGAAAAGATGAGGATGTGGCCGATGAGTTCAGATGCAATCCATCGACATGTCAAAAAGGATGTATTTTCAAAATTATATGAACAAGTTTGTGTTGGGGAGAAGGCAAAAATGTTGTTGATGATAACAGAAATCATCAAGGGGCAAGGATGGTATTCCTCATCATGAATTTAATTAATATCTTGGAAGAGCTCAGAATGTTGATGACGATCATGACACATTTGTCGAGAGATTTCATGAAGATGTAATCGATCGACGATGACATCAAGTCAAAGTAATGATGGAGCGAAAGGTTATTGGAACCACGCATACAACACAAACTCGAAATCAAGCTTGCTGTTCAAGGCGAAAATATATGACGAGGAAAATCGATGTAAACTTAGCTCATCGTCGAAAATTGTGCCCCGGGAAGAAGGACCAGGTAGCACAGTTAAAATTTAGCATGATAATGATATAGCCAATCGGGCTAAGAATGACTTGAAGGATTATTGAACTCGTAAGCAACAAAAACTACTTAGAGTTATAAAATCAGAGTGCGGAATCGATTCACTTATCGGTGGTCTCGAGTGACTAATAAGTCAGAACCCGGGGGGAATCTGAATTCGGTGAGAAGCAACACTAGATGAATGCTCATAAGAAGCAACACGGTTCTTTGATATCCTCGAGATACCGGAGGGTAATACTCGAAGGAAGATCAAAATAGAGGTTGCTGAGATTATCAATGTGCAGAAGGCAAGTGCATTAACTTTTCTGTGATATGGAATCAAAGGAGAACAATCATGGTCGAAACCACGGTTGCAAAGGACCAAATCCCATAAATAAGATGAACTTATACCAAGGAGATAATTAATTTTAAGAGAAGCTTCCATGATCAGATCTACATCGTGTCCATGGGCATGAACACAAAATTCAAGGTTGAGTCCCACTTCTTCAATGCATAACCTTTCATTCATTTCTCACTTTTGATGAAGTTGTAGTGTTGAAATATTATAAGGCAAAACACGAGAAGAGTATGACTCATGAAAATTCTCGGGTTCACATGGATTAGGGAAGGCATATGTTCAACCCATAGGGGCATCTTAGGAACATATACCACAAACTTTAGAAGTATACAACACAAGCTTGATAGTAGAGCATGGTTGGCCAAATTAGAGAATACAAATTACTAAAGGCATTATGTATCAGGGTAAGAACTCACAAGGTGATTTAAATATGAATGACACTGCCAGATAATAATCCAACAAAGGATTTGACGGTACCCAAAGGATCTGATGTGAGCATCAATACTCAACCAGAAGAAGAAATAATGCAAGGAGATCAGATTATAGAAACAACTGACTAATTCAAAGCTTAGATGCGAAGGAATTATGATTTCCAAATCAAGGGATCAGAAGCGAACACTCTGATTAAGGATTGATAAGTTGGATATACTTGGGGGTACAATCGGCAGCAAATAGATTGGTCGAGAACCAGCTCCTGTTCAAAATCATGTCTGAGCTGGAAGGATGAATTCTAGGATTCAACTAAGGATTGTGAGCATTCACAGACATATTGAATCATTAGACTCAAAATGACAATGAAAAGGGACGTCAACAAAGATAACTGTACATATGGAATTATCCATAATGTAAGCATGTAAGGAAGATCAAGATCAATAGCCTACTGAGGACTTCGGAAGATGGAATAGTATTTCGAAGACTTTTGTTGAACACATGAACAACTGGAGATCAACGAATCCCCGGTAATTGTGAGGAATTGTTCATACATGTATTCATGCGGAAAAGGAGCTGCAAGGCAGCAGGCACGGTTGATTCTCCGAATATCGGAAAGTATTAAAGGGTATCTCGTAATAACCAGAGCAACGGGAATAAATGTATGAATGGCAAGTGTATTTAATTATCCATAAGGATAAAACGATGGTAGGGAATTGCAAAGCCGATGAGCACAAGTTCTCGGGAGAACATCGGAGAGTATCTTCATAGTCTTCTGGTACACCAAGCGGCCATCTGGAGTAGGGGCTCTCCGGGAGAAAGTACTTACGAGAACCTAGAGCTAGAGTTAACAAGATCATTTAACCAAATGGAAGAGAGATCAGAGTCCCAGAGTATAGACGAGGAATAAAAGATCCTAATACCACCCAATGGCGACCTGGGCCCGTAAGCCACACAACCATGTTAGTAAATCAGTTTTTCATAGACTAGACTCAACTTCGGCCAAGGAGTTGGAAAGGGGGCTACCTACAGGCAGTTAGCTCTGATACCAACTTGTGATGCTCCTGATTCAATCGTACACTAGTCATAAATGCAAATGTGTACAATCAAGATCAGGGACTCACGGGAAGATATCACAACACAACTCTAGACACAAATTAAAATAATAGAAGCTTCATATTACAAGCTAGGGGCCTCGAGGGCTCTAATACATAAGCACGAATACAAACAAGTCAGCTTAAGCAACAATATCTGAGTACAGACATAAGTTAAACAAGTTTGCCTTAAGAAGGCTAGCACAAAAGCAACATCGATCGAAAAGGCAAGGCCTCTTGCCTCGGAGCCTCCTAACTACTCCTGGTCGTCAGCGTCCGTCACGTAGTAGTAGGCACCCTTGGGGTAGTAGTAGTCATCTAGATCCTGGGCTCCACCATCTGGTTGCAGCATCCGAGAAGAATGGAAAGAGGTGGAAAAAGGGGAGCAAAGCAACCGCGAGTACTCATCCAAAGTACTCGCAAGCAAGGATCTACACTACATATGCATTAGCATCAATGAAATGGGTAGTATCTGTGGACTGAACTGCAGAATGCCAGAAGAGAAGGGGAAAGCCTAGCCTATCGAACACTAGCATCTTCAAGTAGCTCCAAGCGTCTTGCAGCAATCAGAAGAGTATAGAATAGCAGTTTATATTTAACAAACATGGTGCACAAATAATGCCAGAGATCCTTCCCGGCTCCCCGCAGGAAAGCAATCTCGGAGCCACATATCCATTACATGCCTCAGCATTCAGTATCCAGTTCTAGTTGTATCGACTGGGATACAACTTCGAGTGTCCGTTACCGTAGGACAGGCTATCGATAGGTGTTTTCTTCCCTGCAGGGGTGCACAAACTTACCCAACATGCTCGATCAACTTCGACCGGACACACCATCAGGTCATGACCGGCCTCGATCGATCAACACACCATAGTCCTACCTAGGCTCAACAGAGAGGCCAGCATGTCGGTCTACATCCTAAATGCGAAGGGGTCATGGGTCAATCGTCCTTTGCAATCCTGCGTGTTGCGAACGCAGCCGGTGAGCAGACCTAGCCTCCCTTATAAAAGCGAAGGCGTTCCAGTCCAACCTGGCGAGCGTCGCTCGGTTGCTGATGTCAGTGAGCTTTCGGAAGAATCGTACGATGGAGAGTGCCCATACTTATTCCCACGTGGTGGTTAGTGCAAAAAAGGCCAGAGGCCTACTCGGATCAAATATCCAGACCATTAGTGTCTTGGTAGTGTGCGGTAACGAGCAGAGACTCACGATCATGTGACCCGTAGCCCTGTCTCACGGACTTGCGGCAAGGGCTAAGAATGCCCGGCCGCGCCGCATGGAAAACTTGTAGGTATCTACTACCTCTTGAACTTGCGTTGGTTTTCCCTTGAAGAGGAAAGGGTGATGCAGCAAAGTGGCGTAAGTATTCCCCTCGGTTTTGAGAACCAAGGTATCAATCCAGTAGGAGACGACGCACAAGTCACCGAATACCTGCACAAACAATCAAAACAAAGTACTATGCGCATGCTCCTAGGGGGATAGATTGGTAGGAAAAGACCATCACGCGTCCCCGACCGCCACTCGTAAGGAAGACAATCAATAAATAAATCATGCTCCAACTTCATCACATAACGGTTCACCATACGTGCATGCTACGGGAATCACAAACTTTAACACAAGTATCTCTCAAATTCACAATTACTCTACTAGCATGACTCTAATATCACCATCTTCATATCTCAAAACAATCATAAAGAATCAAACTTCTCATAGTATTCAATGCACTTTATATGAAAGTTTTTATTATACCCATCTTGGATGCCCATCATATTGGGACTAATTTTATAACCAAAGCAAATTACCATGTTGTTCTAAAAGACTCTCAAAATAATATAAGTGAAACATGAGAGTTCAACAGTTTCTATAAAATAAAACCACCGCCGTTCTCTAAAAAGATATAAGTGAAGCACTAGAGCAGTATTATCTAGCTCAAAAGATATAAGTGAAGCACATAGAGTATTCTAATAAATCGCGATTCATGCGTGTGTCTCCAAAAAGTTGTGTACAACAAGGATGATTGTGGTAAACTAAAAACAAAGACTCAAATCATACAAGATGCTCCAAGCAAAACACATATCATGTGGTGAATAAAAATATAGCCTCAAGTAAAGTTACCGATAGACAAAGACGAAAGAGGGAATGCCTTCCGGGGCATCCCCAAGCTTAGGATTTTGGTTGTCCTTGAATTTTACCTTGGGGTGCCTTGGGAATCACCAAGCTTAGGCTCTTGCCACTCCTTATTCCAAAGTCCATCAAATCCTTACCCAAAACTTGAAAACTTCACAACACAAAACTTCAACAGAAAATCTCATGAGCTCTGTTAGTATAAGAAAATAAATCACCACTTCAAGGTACTGTAATGAACTCATTTTTTATTTATATTGGTGTAAAACCTACTGTATTCCAACTTATCTAAGCTTCATACCCCCCCCCCCCGATACTACTCATAGATTCATCAAAATAAGCAAACAACACACAAAAATAGAATCTGTCAAAAATAGAACAGTCTATAGTAATCTGTAACTTTCGAACTCCAAAAATTCTAAAATAAATTGGTGGATGTGAGGAATTTGTCTATTAATCTTCTACAAAAGAACCAACCTAAAATCACTCTTTTGTAAAAAAAATGACAGCTATTCTCGTGAGCGCAAAATTTTCTGTTTTTTACAACAAGATCGCATTGACTTCACCCAAGTCTTCCCAAAGGTTATACTTGGCACAAACACTAACTAAAACATAAAACCACATCTAACCAGAGGCTAGATAAATTATTTATTACTAAACAGGAGCAAAAAGAAAAGGACAAAAATAAAATTGGGTTGCCTCCCAACAAGCGCTATCGTTTAACGCACTTACCTAGGCATTGAGATTTCAATGATGCTCACATGAAAGAGAAGAATTGAAGCACAAGGAGAGAATCATATAGCACGTGGCAAACACATCTAAGTCTAAAATACTTCCTATGCATAGGCATTTTATAAGCAAACAAACTATCAAGGCAAGCAAAAACTAGCATATGCAAGAAACAAGAAAGAGACGAGCAATTTCAACATGAAGAGAGGTAATTTAGTAACATGAAAATTTCTACAACCATATTTTCCTCTCTCATAATAATTACATGTAGGATCATAAGAAAATTCAACAATATAGTTATCACATAACATATTCTCAATACGATCCACATGCATGCAAAGTTGACACTCTTCCAAAATAGTGGGATTAACATTAACTAAAGTCATGACCTCTCCAAACCCACTTTTATCCAAAATTTCATAAGATTGAACATTCTCCAAATATGTGGGATCGAAAGTTGACACTCTTGCAAACAAACTTTCAATATTATTGTAAACACTATCATCAAATAAATTTTCAAGATCATAAGAAGAATCACCCCAATCATGATCATTGCAACAAGAAGAGGACATAGCAAACCTAGCATCCCCAAGCTTAGGGTTTTGCATATTATTAGCACAATTGACATCAATAGAATTTATAGTAAAATCATTGCAATAATGCTTTTATTCAAGGAGCAATCGGGAATCTCTTCATAAATTTCTTCATCACAATTTTCAGATTCAAGAATTTGAAGCAAAACTTCATAAAGATAATCTAGTGCACAAAACTCACTAGTAATTGGTTCATCATAATTGGATCTCTTAAAAAGATTAGCAAGTGGATGAGGATCCATAAACTTTTAGCTAGCAAAGATGCAAGCAAAAAGAAGGCACGTGGTAACACAAGCGAACAAAAGATCAAATGGAAGAAGGGCGAAGAAAAGGCAAAGGTTTTCGAAAATCATTTTAGAAGCGGGGGAGAGGAAAACAAGAGGCGAATGGTGAATAATGTAATGCAAGGGAGAAGAGTTTATGATGGGTACTTGGTATGGCTTGACTTGATGTAGATCTCCCCAGCAACAGCGGCAAAAATCCTTCTTGCTACCTCTTGAGCTTGCGTTGGTTTTCCCTTGAAGAGGAAAGGGTGATGCAGGAAAGTAGCGTAAGTATTTCCCTCAGTTTTGAGAACCAAGGTATCAATCCAGTAGGAGAGGACGCACAAGTTCCCGAATACCTGCACAAAAAATCAAGAACCTGTAACCAACGTGATAAAGGGGTTGTCAATCCCTTCAGGTCACTCGCAAAAATGAGATCTGATAGAGATAGATAAACGGTAAAGTAAATATTTTTGGTATTTTTGGTTTATAGATTGGAAAGTAAAGATTGCAAAATAGTAGATCAGAAACTAGCAAGATGTAAACGAGATTCAATAATATGGAAAAGAGACCCGGTGGCCATAGGTTTCATTAGTGGCTTCTCTCAAGATAGCATATATACGGTGGGTGAACAAATTATTGCAAGCAATTGATAGAAAAGCGCATAATTATGATGACATCTAAGGCAATGATCATGAACATTGGCATCACGTCTGTGTCAAGTAGACAGACTCTTGCCTGCATCTACTACTATTACTCCACACATCGACCGCTATCCAGCATGCATCTAGAGTATTAAGTTCATAAACAATAGAGTAACGCATTAAGCAAGATGACATGATGTAGAGGAATTAACTCAAGCAATATGATGAAAACCCCATCTTGTTATCCTCGATGGCAACAATACAATACGTGCCTTGCTGCCCCTACTGTCACTGGGAAAGGACACCGCAAGATTGAACCCAAAGCTAAGCACTTCTCCCATGGCAAGAAAGATCAATCTAGTAGGCCAAACTAAACCGATAATTCGAAGAGACTTGAAAAGATATCAAATCATGCATATAAGAATTTAGAGAAGAACCAAATAATATTCATAGATAATCTTGTTCATAAATCCACAATTCATTGGATCTCGGCAAACACACCGCAAAAGAATATTACATCGAATAGATCTCCAAGAACATCGAGGAGAACTTGGTATTGAGAATCAAAGAGAGAGAAGAAGCCATCTAGCTAATAACTATGGACCCAAAGGTTTGTGGTAAACTACTCACGCTTCATCGGAGAGATAATGGTGTTGGTGTAGAAGCCCTCCATGATCAAACCCCCCTCTGACAGATCGCCGGAAAAGGCCCGAAGATGGGATCTCACGGGTACAGAAGGTTGCGGCGGTGCAAAAGTGGTTTCATAGCTCTCCCTGATGTTTTTAGGGTATAAGAGTATATATATAGGCAAAGGAACTAGGTCAGGGGAGCTACGAGGGGCTCACGAGGGTGGGGGCGTGCCTACCCCCCTGGGCGTGCCCTCCTGCCTCATGGTCGCCTTGTTGCCTCTCCGACTTCATCTCCAAGTCTTCTGGTTTGCTTTCGGTCCAAGAAAGATCATCGCGAAGGTTTCATTCCGTTTGGACTCCATTTGTTATTCCTTTTCTGCAAAACTCTAATATTGGCAAAATAACAAAAACTAGCACTGGGCCCTCGGTTAATAGGTTAGTCCCAAAAATAATATAAAATAGCTTATTAAAGCCCATTAAACATCCAAAACAGATAATATAATAGCATGGAACAACCAAAATTATAGATACGTTGGAGACGTATCAGTATCCTCCAGATCAACCCGACTTCACATTACTCGCGGGTACCCCTCGGGGCCAACACGATGTCATCATGGCTCTGTGGTAAGTCAAAGTAACCGTGTGTCCAAAACACCAAGGGGTGACCCCAAGGAATCACCCTCGATGGAATTCCACCTGATGTAGTCATCAAGGTGAACCTATGAGGAATCACCCTTGAGGTCCACTCTTGAGGAGTTGCACGACAGCGTCGTTATCGGGAGTGGTGAAGGAGGAATCACCCTCGATGACCACAACCGATGAACTAACCTACAAGGTTAACATCGGAAGTGCTGACGAGGTATCACCCTCGGCACTCGATAGTAAC
The DNA here is from genome assembly GCF_018294505.1 of Triticum aestivum. Taxonomy (NCBI): domain Eukaryota; kingdom Viridiplantae; phylum Streptophyta; class Magnoliopsida; order Poales; family Poaceae; genus Triticum; species Triticum aestivum. The sequence continues at coordinate 299,116,940 of NC_057813.1, forward strand.
CCAGTAGTGTCGTACAACAAAGGGGGGTGCGGTGTCGGGGCCTGGACGTCGATCACGTTGATCGAGTCATCAAACATAAAGCGGGGCAACTGGGACAAGGTGGGGGTCACTGATGGATCTCTGACCAACCTATACTAAGCAGTTCAGAATAAGCAGGTAAGGTATGAAAGCAGGTAACAAAAACAGGCTATGCATCAGAATAGGATACAAAAGCAGTAGCAGTTCTAATGCAAGCAAGGAAGGGAAAGAAATGCGCGACATCAGAATGAACAATGGGGGGTTTGCTTGCCTGGAAGCTCAGCTGCAAAGGAAGAAGGGCCGTCGGTGACATAGTCGATCACGGGGGCATCGACAGCGGTCTCGGGGTCTACCGGAGAGAAGAGGGGGAAGAAACAATAAATACAGAGAAAACAAGTGCAATACTATACAAGACAAGACAATAAGCTACGCTGGGGGTGCTCTGACACAGGGCTACACGATACCGGCGAAGGGGGATAACATCCAGGAAAGTATTCCCGAAGTTTGGCATTTTCGGATAGATGAAACGGAGGGGGACGGTTGCATGTTCGCTATGCTAGGGACGTGTGGCAGACAAGCGGACTGCGTATTCGGATTCGTCTCATTGTTCTGAGCAACTTCCATGTATAAAACTTTTTCATCCGAGCTACGATAATTTTTCTATGAATTATCAAAGTTTTAGCAATATTCTGAAAATTCCTGAAATGTTGCCAAGTGTGAGAATTTGACAGTTTTAAACATCACTTAGCTGTTTTCCAGAGGCTATAGCTATTGTTCTGTTCATGCAATGGGTTAGTGGCTTATATCAACATTGAGCATTTTATGTGAACTACATGTCAGTATCACTTTCATCCATATTAGAGTTTATTTGCTTGATCATCGACATCTCTAAAGTAGCTATGAAAATAAGGCTGTTTTCCGGTTTTTCTCTTAACAGCACATTGAACTTTGAGATTTTCATAGGATTTAATCTATGCATCTAACAAATTTGGTCCAATGTAAACATTTGAGCTTTGTCAAGTGTACTACCTTCCCATATTTTTCTAGTCCTGTTAACAATTATTTTGCCGGAGTTTACGGGTTGTCTAGAGGGTTAGTCATCGTAGAATTAGAAAAGCTAGCTAGCGTAGCGGCAGTAGGCAGCGAGCAGCAGCGGCAATGGGGCAGCAGGGATAGCGCAGCGACACGGTGAGGCTGGAGGTGGGCGTGGTCGGGCAGAGGCGGGCTCGACCACCCACTCAACGCACACACACTGCACGCAAACACACTCCACACACACAGCACGCACGCACGCACACGGGCGCGCCGACGGTCACGGCGCTGACCAGGGGGCGCAGTGTGCGAGCGGCAGAGGCGTCGCGCGGGCAGAGTAGCCAGGGGGCGCACAAGCAAGCGCGGCAGGAGCCATTTTGGCGCGCGTGGGCGGCGTGATGATGAGCACAACGCAGCATCAGCAGTAGCAGCAGACAACGGTAGCAGCGGGAGTGGCCTGCAGCGGCGTTTGTGGCGATGGCCGAGCGGAGGCAACAATAATGGCAGAGCGGGCGGAAGCAACGTAGTAGGGGGGCGAGGTCGCGCGCGCGTGTTGATGCGGCAGGGGCGCGATCCAGTGGCGCGCTCTCGCGCACAGGAGCAGAGCACGAGGCGCGGCCTCGGGGAGACGTGTGCGACGGCTACGATGGAAAAGACGACAGGGGGAAGGGGAGCAGATGCGGGGCTCATAGCGGTGGCCAATGGCGAGCTCAGGAGGTCGAGGAAGGTGCCGGAGCATGAATCCGTGGCGGGGCAGCGACGGCGACCGACGACGCGGGCGCGGTCGATCCAGTTGAGGGGGCGTCGCGGGCTCGAGCTAGAGGGCAGCATCGACGTGCGTCGGTGCAGCGAAGCTCCTGGACGAGGCCTCAGGCGACGGGGACGGTGGTGGCCGTGACTATGGAGGCAGACTGACGACGATGACGCCCGGGTGACACGGGAGAAGAGGGATAGCGGCGCGGGGAAGAAGAGGGAAGAAGGTAGGGTTCGGCCGTTCGGGGGAGGCACGGGGTAGGTCTTGTAGGCGTTGGGGAGCGCAGGATGGCTGTTGGAACTAATCTTGTTATTAGTATTAAGCATTTAAGATTAGGCCATGTTTAATTTGTTACATTGTGTAATAGCCACGTAGAGATGCATTAGTCAGCCAAGTACAAAGAAAATTGCATCCTCGGCAACATGGCGTAGCGGCCGGATCAGCTGCACAGAGATAGAGCGAGTGCACGCGAGCAGATCGGCAAGCCAGGAGATGAGTGGCCGTAGTCATGTACGTGTGTATTAGGTGACCAAGTGATCAATGCATGTAGAGAGATGTGGCATGCGTGCACATGTATTAGTGCGGTCAGATGTGTCGTATGAGGCTACATAGAGTATTTAACCAAAAACTACCACAATTCACGGAACCGTGACGAAAAACTACCACTTTACGATTTTGTGCGAAAAACTACCGCTTTTTTCCTAAACCGTGGCAAAAAACTACCAAGTCTGAAAAGATCTCGATTTGGCTCTTTTAAGCGCGTTTCTGACAGAGTTGGCCCACACTTAATAAGCAGGCTAAAAAAGCAATCGAGTCCCTGTTTTTTTTTTCAAAAAGCAATCCAGTCCTTGT
>NC_057813.1:299119930-299120521 GCF_018294505.1 Triticum aestivum
CAGGGGGCTCGGCTAGGGGCGCGGCGACGGGCGCGCGGCCAGGGCGGCAAGGCCAGGCACGCGGCCATGGGCACGGCCAAGGGCGTGGCGGCTAGGCACGCCCGGGAAGAGCGGCTCGAGCGGGCGCACAGTGGCTCCATGCGGGTTGCGAATGACGTCTGGATGCGCGAGGCAGAGGCCCGGCGGGTGGTTGCCGACGACGACGCAGGCGAGCACCACGCCCGCGTACACCTCCACGATGTCGCTCCAGAGCACCACCCGCACCACCGAGTCGGCCGGCCACATGGAGCCGGCACTCGCGCTGAGCTCCACCGACGCCGCGTACCCATCGGGTGCCAGCCGCCGCCCAAGGAAGGACTGGATTGCTTTTTCAAAAAAAACAGGGACCCGATTGCTTTTTTAACCCACTTATGTGTGGGCCAACTCTGTCAAAAACGCGCTTAAAAGAGCCAAATCGGGCTCTTTTCAGACTTGGTAGTTTTTTGCCGCGGTTTAGGAAAAAAGTGGTAGTTTTTCGCACAAAATCGTAAAGTGAACCGTGACGAAAAACTATCACTTTATGATTTTATGCGAAAAACTACCGCTTTTTTC